>NC_088873.1:1735717-1892011 GCF_032884065.1 Artemia franciscana
CGGCATCTGACGTGTGTGCACCTTCATTAAGTAGTATCCCAGTTTGCGCTGTCATTGCGTAACAGTCACGTCTGCACTGACATCACGCCATTTCCAGTAAATCTACCATGTCACATAAGATTAGGTCGCCCCTAATAGATCTATCAAGTCAAGCAAGATTGCATCACATCCCACGTGCGTACCGTCATTACGTAGCACCCTTGTGTGTGTTCCCCTCAGTTACAACCGGGACGTCCCCGCTTGACTAATGGATTCTAACTAACCCTATCATGTAACACCCAAACCCTATTATATAAAAACCAAAGTAAACTTAATGATCTAAGAAGCCCCGAAGTTCAGCTTCCCCATAATTCCAAAGTGAAATTACATCATCCATATAACGACCCCCAAATCCTGTGGCAAATATAGCTTCCTCTCTAGAGTCCGCTTTGCATAAACAAATATCCATCTGTTCCTAACCCAGATGAAGTTAGATCTAGTCTTGTAAATATCCTTTATAACAGCCAAAAAAAGTTAAGCCTCCTACCACTTTCACACCGAAAAATTTGCACTACATAAAAATACACGACATAAAAATACTATCTAATCTCCGAAAAGATCCTTGTATTATAATAACTAAAGCAGACAAAAGCTAGGGTGAACTGCAAATTTCGGTCATAAGTGTTAAGATGATCTAAGAAGCCCCGAAGTTCAGCTTCCCCATAATTCCAAAGTGAAATTACATCATCCATGTAACGACCCCCAAATCCTGTGGCAAATATAGTTTCCTCTCTATAGTCCGCTTTGCATAAACACTATCCATCTGTTTCTAACCCTGATGAAGTTAGATCTGGTCTTGTAAATATCCTTTATAACAGCCAAAAAAAGGTTAAGCCTCCTACCACTTTCACACCGAAAAATTCGCACTACATAAAAATACACGACATAAAAATACTATCTAATCTCCGAAAAGATCCTTGTATTATAATAACTAAAGCAGACAAAAGCTAGGGTGAACTGCAAATTTCGGTCATAAGTGTTAAGATGATCTAAGAAGCCCCGAAGTTCAGCTTCCCCATAATTCCAAAGTGAAATTACATCATCCATGTAACGACCCCCAAATCCTGTGGCAAATATAGTTTCCTCTCTATAGTCCGCTTTGCATAAACACTATCCATCTGTTTCTAACCCTGATGAAATTAGATGTGGTCTTGTAAATATCTCTATTTCGGCCATAAGTGTCAAGATGATCTAAGAAGCCCCGAAGTTCAGCTTCCCCATAATTCGAAAGTGAAATTACGTCATCCATATAACGATCCCAATAGACGTGTTTTGAAAAATAAGAATTTAATGTCCAATTTTCAAGGTTCTCGACATAAATATTTGCCAGTAGCCCGGATAAAGGTGCCCCCATGGGTAACCCATTTTTTGGCTGGTAAAAAGAATCGCGAAATTGAAAATACATAGAAAACTTATTACAAATTTTAACTAGAGTCATTAAAACTTCACAATCAATTCCCGTCGCTGAAACCTCGATTAAGTGGTAATTTTGTTCTATTTTGTTTTTTAATAATTCTTCAGAAATAGTCACATCTATATTTGTATACATGGAAACAATGTCAAAACTACGAACTATTGTGTTTTCTGAAATACTTGTGTTACTAAGTTTTTCAACCAAATCTGCCGAATTACGAATATAGGAATTTTGGGAATACAATAAAAGTTTGAAAGCTGTGCAAAGCCATTTCCCAGTATTGGCAGCGGGGGCTTTAGTACACGCTACGATATGTCTTAAGGGAATACCCTGTTTATGTATTTTTGGTAAACCGTAGAGTTTGGGACAGAAACTACCACGGGGAAAAATTTTATTTTATAATTGTGGGGTGATTTTACCATTTTGTTTTAGCTGCTGTAATTCACTTATAATATTATTAACAAACTGATCAGTAGGATCATGAGTTATTGCTTTGTATGTAATTGTGTCATTTAAAAGCGAAAGAATTTTGTTGTCATAGTCTGTCCTATTCATGACAACAAATGAATTGCTTTTGTCTGCTTTAGTTATTATAATACAAGGATCTTTTCGGAGATTAGATAGTATTTTTATGTCGTGTATTTTTATGTAGTGCAAATTTTTCGGTGTGAAAGTGGTAGGAGGCTTAACCTTTTTTTGGCTGTTATAAAGGATATTTACAAGACCAGATCTAACTTCATCAGGGTTAGAAACAGATGGGTAGTGTTTATGCAAAGCGGACTCTAGAGAGGAAACTATATTTGCCACAGGATTTGGGGGTCGTTATATGGATGATGTAATTTCACTTTGGAATTATGGGGAAGCTGAACTTCAGGGCTTCTTAGATCATCTTAACACTTATGACCGAAATTTGCAGTTCACCCTAGAAGTTGAAATTGAAAATAAACTACCGTTTTTAGATGTGTTAGTTATTCGTAATGCTGATAAACTGGATTTTACTATCTATCGAAAGCCAACACAAAACAATAGATATCTTCAATTTAATTCAAATCACCCCCCCACAAGTTAAAAGAGCAGTTGTAACTTCCCTCATTGATAGTGCCCTGAATATTTGCTCCGATTCGTAAATAAGTGCAGAAATAAACTTTATCAGAGATATTCTTTTTGGTAATGGATACCTCATTCCTTTTGTCAATAACATAATTAACCGTAGAATAAAAAGACATTTCTGTAAATTCGAAGATGATATTTCACAATGTGAGGCTATTGATAAGCCCTCAAATATTGTCTATCTTCCGTAAATCCCAAAAATAACAACAAAATTAAAAAATATTTGCACAAAAAAAATCTGTACGTAGTTTTTACTAATAATTTTAAAATCATTAATTTCTTAAATTCCGGTAAAGATAAGACCCCAGTTACTCGCCAAAGAGGGGTCTATCAAATACCCTGTGATTGTGGAAATTACTATGTCGGCAGGACCCATCAGAATCTAGAAAAACGGTTACAACAGCATAAAAAAGACATAGACAAGGCATTAATTTCAAATAGTTCCAACAACTCATTTGATTCTGCTTTAGGTTGGCATATATTTAATAATCCGTCCCACACGATACTTTTTGAAAAATCATCACTAATCAGTAATGATTTGGGGATAAAACAGGTGGTTCGAGAATCAATCGAAATTAGTCTCAAAATAAATAATAATATTTCTTTGAACAGGGACTTCGGAGAATACTCATTAAATTCTTTATACTCAAATTTAATTAAAAATGACATAACAAAATATTTTACTAAACCGATTTATAATAATATTGAACCAGCTACGAAAAGGCTTTTGAGACAGGCTGCTAAGAATGCAAGGTTGGCTCTGAGAAATTGCATTTAATCACTTTGTTCTCTTTAGTTTGAATGGATTTTATATTCTCACTTTATGCTTTTTGGCAGTCCTGGTTGAACTTCGTTGAAGTAAGGATGCTAGGGCTGTTTTTAAAGTTTTTTAAAAAACATTATTAGTTTTAATTCTCACAATTTAATGTAAGTTTATTTATATATACATATTTTCTCTCTCGTTTTCGTATTGTGCTGAAGACGGCCCTTGGACATAGGGCCGGAATATTCACGGAACTGATTTCCACTGTCTTAAAAAGATTTTTCCCTATTGTTTCTACTTTGTATTTGTTGTTATGGAAAGGCAGTGTGGTCTTCGTCACTATTTGTTACTACTACTGTTACTACGAAAAAAGGCTACTGCTGAGTCTAACGGTATTAAGATGAAACTTCCAGGTAATACTTAGGGGATGTTAAACTAATGAGGAACTAACTATGTCGATGCAGGTTATCAAAAAGACGTATCCTAGGAGCAGCTTAGAGCATTGACTTGAAACTTCTAGCGCATGTTGAGGGGATGTTGAACCAAAAAAAGGTAAGATATAAATACTATTTTTGATATATATAAATACTATTATAAAGATATAAATACTATTACTTCCACTCCTACTGCTAATACTACTGCAATTACTGCTACGATTTCAGCTACTATTGAACTATACCAAAACAGTTTAAGCAAATCCAGCTTGTCAAAATGGCATAGGCGTGATATCCTAGAATCGGAATAGGGTGGGAAGTAGAAAGTTTTAGGGAAAGTTTATGTCACTTTAAAACTAAATCAAAAGGCACTTTTTGTGCGCTGGTTGTCCATAGGGCGTCTCAGCACTATCTCAAAAACGACTGACGGCATTTTAAGTTGAAACTTTCAAGGCTACTATTATTACTACTTCTAATGCAACTATTCAACTTAATCGAACAGGCTTAGTTGAATAGTTGTACTAAAATATAACTGATTCAATGTCTCAGGAACAAAATAGAATATTAGGTTTTATTATTCAGGGATTGTCAAGCTAATGTCACCTAACTCAAATGGTACTATGTGTACCAGATTTTCAAAAGATGGTATATGCGATATTCAAATACCAACTCTCAGAGGTTCCTATTAAAAATTGTGAACTAAGTCAAAATGCACTTTGTGCATCCAAGTTTGTTTTAAAAGATTTACGATATCTATGGAACAGATCAAGGTTTTGAGCTGAAGTTTTCAGGGCATGTTGAGGGGTATGTTTTATTAAAAATTAAATAAAAAAAAACAAGTTTTTTCAACTGAAAGTAAGAAGCGACATTAAAACTTAAAACGAACAGAAATTACTTCGTATATAGTTTGACTCTTTCTCTCAACTCTTCTTTTTAAAACAGTAAAAAACTTTAGCGTAAAGAGCGGGGCGTTGATGAGGAAGCAGCCCCTTTCATATACGAAGTAATTTCTGTTCGTTTTAAGTTTTAATGTCGCTCCTTACTTTCAGTTGAAAAAACTTGTTTTTTTTATTTAATTTCTGAACGCTTTTGAATCAATGCATGTTTTAATTTTGGCTCTCCGCAGAAAAATAATTAAAACGAAATTTGCATTTTTTTTTTTTGGCTAAATGGCTTTCTCATAATTTTGATCGAATGATTTTGAGAAAAAAAAAAAAGCGGATGAGGAAGCCTAGTTGCCCTCCAATTTTTTGGTTAATAAAAAAGGCAACTAGAACTTTTAATTTTTTACGAATCTTTTTATTAGTAAATGATATACGTAACTTATAAACTAGCTTACGTAAAGAATTTTTTATTCTCATGTTTTTATTACACATATGAGAGGGTTCGCCCCCTCGTCAGTACCTCTCTCTTTACACTAAATCTTAAATTTTGGCCCAATTCATTAAGAATGACCCCTGAATCACAAAAGCCGTAGAATAAATAGTTGACATTACTAAAAATACTTTAGCGCAAAGAGCGAGGTATTAGGAGGAGGTGAGCCCCTCATATGGGTAAAAATTTCTGTTCGTTTTAAGTTTTAATGCTGCTCCTTACTTCCACCTGAAAAAAAACTTTTTCCTATTTATATTTTCATTGTTTTTTTTTCAAAATAATGCTAGTAAATCCTGCGCTCCCTTCATGGAAATTTTCTTCCCCCATGACAAATTCCTCGATGGAAAGTTCCCCCAGTATATCCCCCTCTTTTCAACCCCTCCCCCCAACCAAAAAATCCTCCTGAAAACACCTGAACACTTCCCAATAACCATTACTATATGTAAGCACTGGTCAAAGTTTGTAGCTTGTAGCCCCTCCCGCGGGGACTGTGGAGGAGTAAGTCGTCCCCAAAGACATAGTTATAAGGTGTTTTGACTACGCTGAATAAAATGGCTATCTCAGAATTTTGATCCGTTGAATTTGGGAAAATAATTAGCGTGGGAGGGGGCCTAGTGCCCTCCAATTTTTTAAAAAGGGCACTAGAACTTTTCATTTCCGTTATAATGAGCCCTCTTGCAACATTCTAGGACAAATGGGTCGATACGATCACCCCTGGGAAAAAGAAAAAAAAACAAAAAAAAAACAAACAAATAAACACGCATCCGTGATCTGCCTTCTGGCAAAAAATATGAAATTCCACAGTTTTGTAGATAGGAGCTTGAAACTTCTACAGTAGGGTTCTCTGATACGCTGAATCTGATGGTGTAATTTTTGTTAAGATTCAATGACTTTAAGGGGGTGTTCCCCCTATTTTCTAAAATAACACAAATTTTCTCAGGCTCGTAACTTTTGGAGCGTAAGACTAAACTTGATGAAACTTATATATTTAAAATAAGCATTAAAATGCGATTCTTTTGATGTAGCTATTGTTCTCAAAATTCCATTTTTTAGAGTTTTGGTTTCTATTGAGCTTGGTCGCTACTTACTACAGTTCGTTACCACGAACTGTTTGATACAGATATTTGCAACATATCTGGAATGGCTAAAGACATTAAGGTTAAAGTTCCAGGGAGGTGATGATTCATGTTGAACAATCAAAGTGCAGTTATATGTGTGAAGGTTATCAAAAAAGTGTATCAGCAACATTACAGGAACGACTGAGGGTACTAAATTGAACCTTTTAGGGCTACTACAGCAACTGCTAATGCTTCCAAAAGTACTACTAACAGTGCTACAACTACTATTTATGATGCTACTACTTTTACTACTACTGCCAAAGTCATTATTTAAGATTGTGGCTGCTTGCATTTGTGGCTGCTTGCGACTGCTACTCCAACTATTTGTGACCTTAATTACATAAATTTGGGACTGCAACTAGCTACTGCTACTTCTACTACTTTTACTATTGCCACTACTACTTCTACTACTGCTATAACTGCTACTACTGCAACTACTACTACTGCCATTACTAACTACTACTACTACTACTACTACTACTTCTAAAGTACCACTACAACAACTACTTCTACTACTACTATTAAACTAAATCGAAAGTGTTAAAGTGCATCTAGATGTCAAAATGGCATTGACGACATATAATAGGAATGAAAAAGAGTATTAAGTTGAATATTTCAGAAGAAGTTGAGGGGGATATAAAAGTAAACAAATAAATTATGTGTAACCAGATTATCGAAATGGCGTTTTTGCCTTTTCCCAGGAAAAAATCTATGTATTACGTTGACGTATGGTTTGGGGATGTTGAATTCAATCAAAAGACACTATGTGCATCCAGCAGCTTTGTTCATCTGCGATGTCTGCAGATGCATCGCAGTACATCTGCGATGTCAGACATCTGCGATGTCTCAGGAACGGCTAAGGCTATTAAGTTAACACTGTAAAGGCACATGAGTAGGAAATTGAACTAAATCAAAACTTAGCACACTACTTACTAAGCACAGCATACTACTAAAAAATAAACACACAACAAAATAGTAAAGAAAATATATTTAGATGTTTTCACTTTTTATCTTTAGTAAATCCCAAATTATTACAACTTTTTGTATTGAATATGAATACATGTATGAAATTGTATTTCCACATTTATTTGTTTTTTCAGTAATTTTGGTTATGGTGGTGATTTTTTTCTTTCATTTTTACGATATGAGAAGCAAAAAAACATAACTCAAAATAAAGATTGTTTTCATAATTAGTTTCTGTCCATCTTTAGTTTGACTTGGTTATTCATTGTAATTTCTCTTCATTTTTTCTTCTCTTCATTTTCATTCATATCATCTCTTCATTTTCATTCATTTTCTCTTTCATTGTAATTTCTCTTCATTTTGGGGTTTCATTCAGTTACAAACTAAGGCTAAAGTAGGCCCTAGGCAATATTGTAATTCTAGGCCAATTTTTCAGTAATCACACATACTTCGCGTTTGGTAGTTTGGTTTTAAAGCATGTAGTAGGCTATGTAGTTTTATTTAATGATCAGATTACAAGAAAAAAAAGAGAAAAAATGAAACAAATGTACAGAAATTAATTGAAACAGACTATTATATTGAACAAACAAACTATTATATTGAACAGCCTATTTTATTGAAACAAACGATAACACTTAAACAAATTGCTTTTTAGTTCACTTTAAATTCTGCCAACTCGTCAATTAGTTTGCCATAATTAATAGAGTTATCTAATAGCTCTTTTTCTATATAAAGTAACGATAAGCTTTTTGATCTTTGTTGGCCTATTGCGAATCTTCATTTCTTTTTATTCTGGCAATTACTTTTACCAGACTTTACTTTGGACTTTTGCGATTTTTTGCATTTTTTTTTACTTTTGCAATTACTTTACTTTGGTCTTTTGCTGCTTGCATTGCTTATTCGATTATGAGAATAAATTCTCATAATTATGTTTATATTAGGAGACTTATGGTAAATTGTTTTAAGAATTTTAAAATAACTTTCTCCAAGCTTTCACCAGAATGAGAAAATATAAGTAGAAATCCCAAAAATCTTTTATACCACTTGGATGAACATGATGAATAGTGACAATCAATTAATCTACGTGAGATTTATCAGGTGTTGAATCAATAATTAAGAGAGTAAATTTGGTTTCATTAATTTCGTTCCCTTCTGTGAGTTGCAAACCTTTCGATATTATAGAAATAAATCGATTCATTTATGTAGACGATAAATAGTTTATAATACCGGTTCCGCAGTTTGGCCATTTTTTTCAGCGTAATCGAAAAATCTCATAACCATGTCTTTGGGGATAACTTATTCCCCCACAGTCCCCGTGGGAGGGGCTACAAGTTACAAACTTTGACCAGTGCATACATATAATAATGGGTATTAGGAAGTGTACAGACGTTTTCAAGGGGATTTTTGGGGTGAGGGTTGGTTGAGTAGAGTTGGGAGAATACGTTGGGGGAACTTTCCATTGAGGAATTTGTCACGGGGGAAGAAAATTTTCATGAAGGGAGCGCAGGATTTTCTAGCATTATTAAAAAAAAAACGAAAAAATAAATATGAAAAAAATTTCAACTGGAAGTAAGTAGCTACATTAAAGCTTAAAACGAACAGAAATTATTACGCTTATGACGGGCTCACCTCCTCTTAATAAATCACTGTTTACGCTAAAGTATTTTTAGTAATTTCAACTATTTATTCTACGGCTTTTATGATTCAGGGGTCATTCTTAACGAATTAGGACAAAATTTAAGCTTTAGTGTAAAGAGCGAGGTACTGACGAGGGGGTTAACCCCCTCATATATATAATAAAAACATGAGAATACAAAAGTACGTTACGTAAACTAATTTATAAGTTACGTATCCCTTTTACTAATAAAAACATTTGTAAAAAATTAAAAGTTCTAGTTGCCTTTTTAAGAAACCAAAAAATCGGAGGGCAACTAGGCTTCCCCCCCTCCCGCTCCTTTTTTCTCAAAATCATTCGATCAAAACAATGAGAAACCCACTTAGCCAAAAAAATAAATATGATAATTTCGTTTTAGTTATTCCTCTGCGGAGAGCCAAAATCAAAACATGCATTGATTCGAGAACGTTCAGAAATTAAATAAGAAAAAAAGTTTTTTTAACTGAAAGTAAGGAGCGACATTAAAACTTAAAACGAACAGAAATTACTTCGTATATGAAAGGGGCTACTTCCTTATCAACGCCCCGCTCTTTACACTGCAGATTTTTAATGTTTTAAAAAGTTGAGTTAAGATAAAGAGTCAAACTTTAGGGTAAAGAGTGGGGCGTTGATGAGGTTGTCCGTTGATGAGATTGTCCCTAAGTGAAATGAAATGAAAAAATAAACTTTCTTCAACTGAAAGTAACTAACAACACAAAAACTTAAAACGTGCAAAATCTATTACGCATTAAGTGGGATCTTCCCCATTTGCAATAGCTCGCTCTTCATGCTAAAGTTTTTGTGTACTTTGAAAAAAGCTTCATATTGTTCTAATTAACCGACCTTTGTTTTTCAGGAGTTTTTCTGAATGTATTGGGACAAAAATTAAAACTTTAGCTTAAAGAGTGAGGAATTGAGGAGAGGACAGGCCCCACTTAATGCGTAATAATTTCTGTTCATTTTAAAAATTAATACTGTTTCTTACCATTAGTTGAAAAAAATGATTTTTTAAGTTTAATTTTTGATCTTTTTTTTAATAATGCCTGAAAATCTGGCTCCCTCTCCATGGAAAGATTCTCTAGACAATTCATTCCCGGTGAAAATTACCCCAAACAATTACCATGAACATTTCCATATGTAAAATTGAGTTGGCAAACAGAAAGTAAGAGTAATAAAAAGAACTTCGTATAGGAATTCTGGCAAATTCCCCCGTTGTAAAATTTTCCCTGAAAAGCTATATCCTGGAAAATTCCCTTCCTATGGAAAATTCTGTCCATGACAAATCCTCCCAGCAAAAAATTCACCCTCCCCAAACCCAGAAAATATATGCATACTTCTCAATATCAGGTACTATATGTAAACAACTGGCTAATTTCATAGCCCACAAACCTTTCCCAAAGGGCTATGGGGGGCATGTTATCTCTAAAGACAAATTATTAAACCCTACAACTAAGCTGAACAATATGGCTATTTAAAAATTTTGATTGAACGCGTTTGGGGAAAAGGGATGTGGGAGGGGGGCTAGCTACTCTCCAATATATTTGGTCGCTTAAAATGGCACGCACAATTTACGTTTCAATGAGCCGTCTGCCTATATTCTAAGTCCATTGGTTCGATACGGTCACCCCTGGGAGAAAAAAACACAAACAAATAAACATGCCTCCGTGATCTTTCTTTTGGCAAAATATGCAAAATTCCACATTTTTGAAGATGGGGGTTTTAAAACTCTAAACTGGGGGTTCTCTGATACACTGAAAACGATGGTGTAGTTTCATTCAGATGTTTCCTTTTTTTTCGAAAATCCGGCAAATTTTCTCAGGTTCGTGGCATTTGATGGGTAAAAATAAACTTGATGAATTCGGAATATTTGGAACCAGCATAAGCTGATTCTTTCGATATATCTATTGACATCAAAGTTCCATTCTGTAGAGTTTCCGTTACTATTGAGCCGCATCATTCTTTATTTAAAATTTTTCACCACAAGCTGTTTTATTATGGCAAAGTACAAAATTGTTTACAAATCTTTTAGTTTCATCATTACTTCGATCCTACATGCATATTTTCCTCTTTTGCTTCATCTTCACAAACGGAATTGCTTGGTTTTTCCTACTGTTTTTTTTTGGCAAAATTAATTTGAAAACTTTTTCCACCTGCAAGGACGTAATACATTGTATAAAATATGTTGTGCTCAGACGATATTTTTCATTAGTCTAAAGTATGCCTAGAGGACGACCCAAAAAGAGATATCAAGGTAATGACCTTTTGAGCTTCCTTCTCGTGATAATAAGTAAAATTTGAATAACAAAACTTAAATGTAACGAGGGGGATATAAAGATTTTAGAAATGCCTAGGTGGGACGTGGCTCAAGGAACCACTCGTCAAGCCCAGTTCAAATTCTCCACTTTCTTAATTCTCCATCTTTTACTTTGTACGACAGGTTTTAAAAGAAATAATAACTTAGTTCTGACCACCATCATCTTTTGATACAAGACTTATAAAAATTGTCTTGGAAGGGGACCTAAATATTTCACATTAGGCTTGTCAGTCCAGACTCTTTGCCAGGAGTCTATTGCGAGTGAAATTTCTAATGATGCATATTTGATTAGTGGCTTTTATGTTTACGTTTGTCATCTTCCGCCATTTCAATGGTAGAGACGAATGGTCTTTTCTAACGGAGCATGATAAATGTTTTCCCAGCTAGAATAGTGACAATGGCCTAAAAGTTCAACTTAGGCTAGTGTCCAAAATCCTGTGAAACATTGTCTTTTTCTCAAGTGAAAATGATCTTGAAAATGAGAATTCGATGTGGGGATGTCTCAACATGACAATATTTTTTCAGGGGAAGGATGACGCTGTCATAGATAGGATTTTTAAGGGTGGACATAAATGAAAATGAGAAACATATAACAGTGGAAACTAGCGTTAGTGTCGAAAGGAAAATTTATATGGGCCATCTAGCGTTAGATGAATTTGTTCCGGTTTTAACCCTACCATAAACTCCTGCAGAGTTGTTTTTAAGGTAAATTAAAATGTAGGGAAGGGCGGAGAAAGCAAAGTTCTGCTGTCGGTAGACCTACCAGCATTCCTATGCATTTTGGAGTCAACAGTCACTCTTTACTTTCAATTCTTTATTAGGAACTATTTGATGAGTTTTCCTGTTAAATTCTAGGGAGGCTGCCAAAATATATCTCAGCTGCGAAAGTTCAAAAATTCGCTTTAGGGCATCATTTTCACGGTTCTCCAGGGGAGTTCTTGAAATTTATCATTTTATACGATATTCACTGTTGACGCTGAAAGGGGGCCAGGAGGCAATCCTTACCCCAGGTAAATAAGAAGACATTAAACAAATGTATAGATACTGGAACATGATATTTATTCCCAATTAAATGTTGGTGGAATCAAAGCTGCTGATAGTACTCGTCTCCTCCTCCTCCACGTGAATTGTTTTTTCGGTCATTTTTCCACGGCGAAGAAACTAAATATAATGTGTCTTTATTCATAAAATGTGGTGCCAGGTACTTTTGAGTTTCTGATTTGCTGTTGGAATTTTATATCGCTCCACCACGAAGTCTTAAATGACTGTTAAGTCTATTTTCATGGAGTCGACAGAGAAACTATTTATGAAAACGTTCCCAGGAAGATCAATCCAAATCAAGGTGCAATGTCGGCCAAAGCTGTTCTTCAAGTACTTTGTCCCAGGTGTATCAACGTTAAGATAGTCGGATCTTGCTATGTGCATTTGTGTATGTTTTGTTGGCTGGATTATGGGGGGAACAATACTCAAAAGCTCTTGGAAGGAGGGAACGTATGTACTTAGAAAAAACAGCCCTCGATACTAGATCAAACATTACTAGAAAAGAGTCAAGGGTGACAGCTGATCCTGCCCTATTAAACCTATTCTGGACGTGTCAGCAACGTCCTTGGAGTACCAAAATACAGCGGGTATCCATTTTTGTCGACAGGTTTGACTCAAGACTAGTATATTGGGATGATCGAGCTGGGTGGTAGAAGGTTTTAGCAGCGAAGAGCGATCATCATCTTTTTTGTGTAGAAGGCCTAAGTGAAGAAAGTGGCCCAATCTTTTTATATCTTTATTTTTTAAGATAAAACATAACAATTTCAATCGAGAAATTAACAGCTATCGTCCATGAATCTGCCCCAGAAACAAGGGGAGAGCCTAAAACCGTGTAGAGCGGAGGCTTCAATAGAATCCATGAAGAGATATACCAACAAAGGAGAGAGACATGCCCCCATAGCCAAACCAAACACCTGTTTGTAAAATTCACTTCTAAAACCAAAATAAAGAAAATATTCCTTTGCACTATTGAAATATACAGGATATTCAAATCCACGTTGTTTTATTCAATCCGCGTTGTTTTATTCTTTCATCTATTTTCTCTCTACTGGCCGCAGTTTCGTTTCAGTTTTTTATGACACTTGGTATTAAACAAGTGACATATAGCAATCGCAAATTCTGTCGGTCTGTCTGTCGGTCCCAGTTTTGCTACTTTAGACACTTCCAGGTAAGCTAGGACGATGAAATTTGGCAGGCGTATCAGAGACAAGACCAGATTAAATTAGAAATAGTCTTTTTCCCGATTTAAAAATCAGTAGGGGGCGGTGGGGGCCCGTTAATTCGGGAAAAATAGAAAAAATGAAGTATTTTTAACTTACGAACGGTTGATCAGATCTTAATAAAATTTGACGTTTGGAAGGATATCGTGTCACAGATTTGTTATGTTAAATCCTGACCGGATCTGGTGACAATGGGTTGAGTTTGGAGGGGGAAACCTAAAATTTTGGAAAACACTTAGAGGGGAGGGATCGGGATGAAACTTAGTGAGAAAAATAAGCTCAAGTCCTAGATACCTGATTGACATAACCGGAACGGATTTGCTCTCTTCGGGGAAGTTGGGAGGGGGAATTCTGAAAAATTAGAAAAAATGAGGTATTTTTAACTTACGAACGGGTGATCGGATCTCGATGAAATTTGATATTTAGAAGGATATCGTGTCTCAAAGCTCTTATTTTAAATTTCGACCGGATCTGGTTACATTTTTTAGGGAGTTTGGGGGGAATTAAAATCATGGAAAACCCTTAGATTGGAGGGATCGGGATGAAACATGGTGAGAAAAATAAGCAGAAGTCATAGATATGTGATTTACACAATTGGAACGGATCTGCTCTATCGGGGGGGGGGGGAGGGTAATTCTGAAAAATTAGAAAAAATGACGTATTTTTAGCTTACGAGGGAGAGATCGGATCTTCATGAAACCTCATATTTGGAAGGACCTCGTAACTCAGATCTCTTATTTTAAATCTCAACCGGATCCAGCGTAATTCGGGGGCAGTTGGGGGTGGGGGACCGGAAATCTTAGAAAATACTTAAAGTGGAGAGATCAGGATGAAACTGGAAGGGAAGAATAAAAACCTGTCTAAGATACGTGACTGACATAACCGGACCGGATCTGCTCTCTTTGGTGGAGCTGGGGGGGGGATAATTTGGAAAAATGAGGTATTTGTAACATACGAAAGGGTGACCAGATCTTAATGAAATTTGATATTTAGAAGGATCTTGTGGTTTATAGCTCTAATTTTAAATTCTGACCAGATCCTGTGACATTGGGGGGAGTTGGAGGGGGAAACCGGAATTCTTGGAAAACTTGAAAATTGGGGTATTTTTATCTTATGAATAGGTGATCAGATCTTAATGAAATTTGATATTTAGGATGAATTCATGTCTTAGAGATCTTGTTTCAAATCCCGACCAGATCTTTTGACATTGGGGGGAGTTGGAGGGGGAAATCTTGGAAAACACTTGGAGTGGAGGAATCGGGATGAAGCATGGTGGATAGAATAAGCCAATGTCCTTGATATGTGATTGACGTAACCGTACCGGATTCGCTCTCTTTGGGGGAGTTGGGGGGGAGGCGTTCAGTGATTTGGCGAGTTTGGTGCTTCTGGACGTGATAGGACGATGAAAATTGGTAGGTGTGTCAGGGAGCTGCACAAATTAACTTAATAAAGTCGTTTTTCCAGATTCGACCATCTGGGGGGCTAAAGGGGGAGAAAAAATTAGAACAAATGAGGCATTTATAACCTACGAGTGGGTGATGGGATCTTAATGAATTTTGATATTTAGAATGACATCGTGACTCAGAGCTCTTATTTTAAATCCTGACCGGCATTAAGCCTCCTATTTTCCTTTTAAATCAATCCATTGACTCTTAGAATTTTGTTAGAGCTCATACCATATGAGCTCTTGACTCTTAGCTCTTCTTGCCTCGTCACAAGTGCCATATGAGCTCTTAGCTCTTGTTTTTTCTCTCTCTTGTTTGTTGTCATGGCTGGCCAGTTCGGCTTAAGAACTTTCATTCGTCAAGTGTTCGGGCAATAATTAGCCGCTTCTGTCAATTATTATTTTTATTTGGTTAAAAAATATGCAAACTTGTTAAATCAGCAAATTTTCTTAAAAAATTACAATAAGGAATCAGTGATTCCTAAATCTTTTAGAATCGATACCCATTTTGGCACTGAAAATGAATCAAAATTAAAAAACAAATTAAGCATCACGGCTTTAAATCACGTGACTTCTGAGCAAAAACAAAGACGTTTTAATGTGTCCAAAGACTTAAATTCTGTCCAAAACTATTTAAGGAATAACCTTCCATCTGACATTTTTCTGAGAATTAAGGAAATGGTCGTTAGATGTTTTCACCATGATTTCCATTTGTCAAAATTCGTTTGGCCGACAAGTTCAATAGACTTATGTTTGAGAAGTTCCAGGAGTCAGATATTGTTTATCCTCGTTTTTGTCTGGGTCCTGCCGCTAAGAATTTGTCATCTAAACCTCTTAGTAGTCACAAGAGGCAGTTTTGTCGAAGGGTTTTAAATGCTGTTTTCCAACACCAATTTCTTAATCAAAAATAATTTCTAAGGTAGAATCTGGAGTTATGGCTTCTATTGACAAAGTCGAGGCTCCTCAGGAGCTTAGAGCCAAGATTGTAAGGAAACTAAACACTTTTAATATGAGAAAAATTAAAAATTATATCACAAAAAATTGAAATTAAAATACTTTCTCTTTTAAAAAAGGATAAGGTTCTTACTATCACTAGAGCAGACAAAAACAACACTATTATAATTATGGACATTGATGATTACGATCGTAAAATGAATACATTTATTTCTAATACCACTAATTGCGAAAAACTGGATTTCGATCCTATGGATAAATATACAAAGTCGATAATAAACGAATTTAAGTCGCTGAAAAACAATTTAACATTACCCAACAATTTTATAATAAATTTTATCCAAGAGGTTGTTCCGCGCCCAAGATCTATAGGCTACCCAAAATTCATAAGACAGGAGTCCCCACCGGCCCATTGTAACAACTTTCTCGTCACCTGTTGCAAAATGAGGAAATTTGAAAAAGTGCGAAGATATATTAAGGATTACAATACAAAAGCACTTTGATTTGATACAAGATGTAACCATGGCTAGTTTGGATATTGAAGTCCTTATGAAGTTGGTTATCCTTGCAAATGAATATTCTCTTTATTTTGGTTTTAGAGGTAAATTTTACAAACAGGTGTTTGGTTTGGCTATGGGGGCAACTCTCTCTCCTTTGTTGGCAAATCTCTTCATGGACTCTATTGGAGTCTCCACTATACACAGTTTTAGGCTCTCACCTTGTTTCTGGGGCAGATTCACGGACGATGTGGCTTGTATTTGGAAACACAGTTTAGAGTCCTTAGACCTTTTCCATAAACATTTAAACAGTTTTGATAAAAATATAAAATTTACACTGGATTTTGAAGAAAATGACAAACAACCTTTTCTTGATATCCTATTGATTAAAAGTGATTTCCATTTACTGTTCTCAATATATAGAAAGCCTACACACAGTGATAGGTATTTGAACTTTCACTCGTGCCACCCTATTTCAGTGAAACGAGGGGTTGTGATTGCACTGGTTGATAGAGTTTTCAGAATTCGTTTCCAGGAGTTTTTAGATTCTAAATTGTTGTATATGAGGGATATTTTTTTGTAATAGTTACCCAATTAAATTCATTGATAAAATAATAAAATATAGACGCATTAAACATAACAATAGGGTTATTGGAGTTTCGCAGTGTATAGATTTAAATATGCCTAAAAGTTTCGGTTCTTTGCCTTATATACCTATTTTGGGGGAGATGCTTAAACGATTGCGTAAACGTAACATTGATACATGTTTCCAATCAGTGAGACCATTAGGTAGTTTCCTTAATTCTGGGAAGGATTTAAGTTGGTGGGTATATAAAATTTCTTGTTCTCGTGGAAAGTTTTTTATTGGTAGAACTCACCAATAATTTATTGAAAGATTTATTGAGCATCGCAAGTCAATAGCAAAATTCTTACAATTAAGCAAGCCTCATGAAACTTTTGTTTTGGTTCTGGTTTAACATACATTCTTTCATCCTGAACATTTTATACAATTTGATGAGGTTACATCTATTTCTAATGATGGGAGTTATTCTCAGTGGGCGAGGGAGGCTATAGAAATTATAAAACAACATATTTTTGCTAATCTTGCAAAAAATAGGGACACGAGAAATTTAAATATTGACCAAATTTATGATTGTCTTTTGAAAAATGAGCCAATAGTCAATAAGAGAATTAAAATTTTACATAATCACCAGGGGACTAGATTACCTACTAGACTAAAAAGAGTTGCTTCAATATTAACTTACAAAAGGATTATTTCACAACAGAATAGTTAAATCAGTTTCAAATTTTATAATTTTTCCTCAGTTGCTTTGATGTTCTCATTGAAGTAAGTCTCGTTTGAGGTTTTTTTTCTCTCTCTTGGTTGTTTGTTGTCATGGCTGGTCAGCTCGGCTTAAGAACTTTCAAAACATCCCTTATGATGTAACATGCGCCAACTGGTTGCCCTGGGAATGACGGGATATGGATGCTGCGGAATGGCAGGATAGGGCTCTCATAGGATCCAGGGATTGGGCTCTCATAGGATTTGTTGAGGGGATACTACTACGGACCGAGATTAGTATATTGGAACTTGCAGTGATGACATTGGTCAAATATGGTTCTGAAGCATAGGCGCTCCGATAAAGAATTAAGATTTGGTCGATGTTTTCCAGAGAAATCGCCTACGGATAGTTCTGGGTACCCGCCTGACTGACTGTTTTTCAAACCAATATTAGAATATTAGCAGCTACAGTGATGACCGTGGCCAAATATGTTTCGGAAGATGGGCGCTCCAAAACACGGATGAAGATTTTGTAGATTTTTTCCAAAGAAATTGCCTACGGATTGTTCTAGGTATCCGACTGACTGACCGTATTTCAAACTGTCGGTTTTACGAAAAGTGTGGTTCAATCCCGCGTTCTAGGGTTAAAATGAGAGGAAGTTAGAGATGGCTAGGGTACGTTCCGTGGATGAAGGATGACAGATGGCCGAACATTGTCTTTTCAGCCAACTGTCAAGGGCTAAACTATAAGCAGGTCGTCCGTGATTGGGGAGGGAGGATTTCATACAGAAGGACTTAATGGAAATGGAAGCTTCCTGGGAGGGACTAAAAAGGCAAGCTTTGAACGGATTGGAATGGAGGAGGAGCTTGCGTAGTAGTTTTGACCTCAGGTGGGTTGGTGCTGTGGTGAGTTATTAGTAGTAGTAGCAGGAAAAAACATGCTGGTAAACTAGGTTTTATAGGGGGTAAAACCTTATTGCTTCTACTAAATTTAAAAGTTTTAGAATTTTAATAGAAAAAGGAATGTAAAATATGTTTTGAACTATTTGAAGACGCTTTAGATTCAAGCGTATCATGCCAAAACTACCATGGTTCCCTACAGACACTCAAATTTTAGAAACATGTACCGAGTAGAAATATCTCCAGTAAGAGAAAAGAAATGATAAAAAATACAGCATTGGATTTTACATTGCAGACTTATCTTCCTATTCCTTCAAATCTTTTTCAACTGTGAAAAAATACCCTGAGCCTCGGCTGGTGTACTTTTAACATCTTCAGTGCTTTTAGCATGTTTATCCCGATGAATATAACAGCCAAGCCAGGAGGGAGACATGCTTCTGCCAAAAACAGAAACGGTAGGGGTTTAAATACTATTGAATTTTATCTTCTCTGGAACTCAAATCACCATTTTTTATTAATAAAAAAATTTAGAAAAGAGGAGCCTTAAAACGAAGAATCAAGAAAATGATATTAATAAGGCTCTTAGAATTTTATTCACCCAAACAAAACATGGAATATTTGAGTTGCTTTCGAACCTAAAAAGGATAAGTAGAATCAGATACGTGTGCAGTAGTTTTTTTTAGGGAAAGAACAAGACTTTGTTTGTTAAACGAGCATATCTCATTTTGCCAGCCAGTTCGCCAGCTCGGTTTGAAGTTTAGTTATTATTTGCATTTTTAGCTATTTACAGGCTTACATTCGTTTTGTTAGCAGTCTTCATCTATATATATTTCCCCACCAACTATGTGACATAGCTCACTTCTAGCTTTTAATACACTAAACATATCTTAATTATGCGCCAAGTCTGCTCTCACTGAAATCACAGCAATTACAGATTTTAAACAATTATCCCTTAGAGAAAAATAGAACTCAAATTTTTGCTAAAACGCTTATATTGACAATACAAAAGAACTCAGCTAGTTCCGATAGATTTCCTGAACGCAAGAGGAGTGGCAGGAATCCCTTAAGGCAATGCCTTTAATGAACCATAAAAGTTCAAATGCTGTCCCTCCGAATTTCTAAAAAATTATGCTATGTGACAAATCTTTGTTACCTCTACTGATGAGTAATGCACGTTAGTCACTTAATAAAAATTAATAGCTCAAACTTCTTTAAAGACTTTGCCCTCTAATAATTTTGGTTTAAATTATTAAAAAGTTTCTAAAAAATTCTATAGAAAAGTTATGTCCCCCCCCCCAAAAATAAAATAGAATTACGAAAGTCAAAAGGCCAAACCGGATGAAGACAGAGAATTTACTTGTATGTTGTGACTCAAAACTTTTGTTCCTAGTCCTGGTAAAAAAAATTTCTGCTGAAGAGCTAATGAAGCTCAACATTTGACATTGTAATAGGTGAATCGAATAACGGGTAAGGACGCAAATTATTTCGTTTTGTTCCTTACATGATTTAAGGAATAATTTTATTCGCTTACGAAAATATGTTGCAAAAATCAAGAGAATTAAAGAACTTTTTTAACCCGGAAATATAGGGCAATAACTTTTCATTCCCCCTTTGGCTAAACGTTATCAGCTTATTCAGAGTAGTTTTAATTGACCTATAAACATGTCTTTCCAGAAAGTGGCTGATTCTAGTTTAAAAAGTTAAAATGTCCTGTTCACGCCTCAGAAATCGGAAAGCAAATAACAAAGCCTTGTGAGCATCAATTTGAAAGTTTCGCGAAGCAGCAAAGAAACCATGCGCTATCCACATTTCCCCAGAAATGACATCAACGAGGGCTCTTCCGAGATTAGTAAACATCGGAGATATTCCAATAACGAAGTGTTTTTTTTTCCTTGTTTTTCCAAAGTGGGATGAAATAATGGGCTCAAGATATGAGCGTGCGCAATTGAAAAAATATGGAGCTCAATCTAAGAGAATAGGATTTGCACCCCGACTGCGTGATCTAACCTCTGGGGATGCCCCATGGGGCGCTGAAGGTATGAAAAAAACATTATCTACTTTAATTATACCGTATAATTTGACTGATATTGTAGATTTTATAATGTCAATTACCCACCTATCTTTTAATATTTACTACGGTACAAATGCTAAGTCTGGTGTGTTTACGTCCTGAATTCATTTTATATATGAGTTCTGAAAGGTGAGTTTCCAAATGGTACTGGACAGGAAGGTAAAATACTGAAAGCTTTGAATAATTTCGCTACCCTTTCTGGCTTCTATTAATTCTCCGGCTTAACCTACGTTCTATGCAGGAACAAGAATTTATTTTAACTAAAACCGTTTAAATGATTTCATTGAGAGCAATAAATCTAAAGCCCCTATCTAAAATATAAATTTATGTTTGGTATTTTACGTGCAAAAGAAAAAAACGAAAGCGAACCCCTTCTTTTGGTTTTGCGTAAACAGAAAACGTCTAGAAAAATGTAGTTAAGTTATAACATAGTTAAGGAATACAATGTTTCGGACCCTTAGGTCCAAGACCTAGAATAGAAGATGGAATCTTATAAGTCCAAAACCATTAGACTATTAAAACTATGAGACAAGCCGTGTCATCACATATCTTATGTAATATCTTGATAGCATCTATCAAAATTATATTTAAAATAAAATTGTATTTTTTAGTTTTGTCAGGGATTATATAGTTCATATCAAGATAATAAATGGCTTCCAGTTCCATCTCTTCAGTAAAGGATATCAATCAATGGAAGAAGTTAACATGAAAAAAAAAAAAACGAAAAATTTTACTTTTAATTAGGAATCACTCATCTGATTTTCCGAAAAAATTATAACTTACAAAATGACCTACCAAAGTTAAGAAGGAATTAACCTATGGTAGCCTATAACTTGGCCACAAGTTAAACAATTCTATAACTCCGCAACTATTGCTTGCGACCTCGAATATAAGTTCTGCTAGCACGATACGAGAAATGATTCTGCTAGTGTCTTAAAGTATAGGGCCATGGCTTACAGCTTCTATGTGATGGAATTTAAAATGAATCTATAATTGGTATTGATCCATGGGCCATTTTTCAGAGGGATTATACCTTACCCCACGTTCAATACTTTAAGAAAGTACGCGTTGTGGTTGCCCGCTACTGACATTCTTTGTCACTTATGATTTCTTGTTTTGGTTTTCTCTTGTTAAAGGCTGTATTTACTGCTGTTCGGTTTCAAAGTTCAATTCTTAGTAATTAATCAGATTTTATTATAAAAATAATCTTGTCATCTTAGGTAGTTGAACCCACGGCCTCCTGCTAGCTACACGAGTAGATTTATGAGCAGCAAAGAGCACCTTACGAGTATAAGTGTGGGGATTGATTACCTTTAAGCCTAATGGCTCTTTCACACGACTTCGTAGAAACTTTAATACTAGCATAACTTAAGGCTTAGCAGTACATGAATCAGTCTTGCGCAGCGAATTTTGTTTGTAGCGTAAGCAGTGGGATGTAGACTTTAGCTATACTCAGAATTTTATGTTGAGTCAAGTTATGTTGCGCTATGGAAAAATCAATACCCATAAGTCCTCAGAAGAAAAAAAAGATAATTTTCCATTAGGAATTAATAGATTTTGAAAATAGATTAGTAGACTTCCTAGAAAATCCTAAAACTATATTTTGATTCCACATTTAATTTTTGAAAATATTGTTCATGATGGTGTTAGACAGTGGCTTTTGTACTTTAAGTTATTATAGCGTGGATAGACTTTACAATTGTTAAGGGTAAGTCTTAATGTGTTGTAACTTAAAAACTCAGCACAACAAATACTTACGTAGCGTTGAAACCGCTCAAATGTTTGTTTTATGCTAGGCTTAAGCTATACTTTTTTTTACGGACAGAACTGGATTTGAATGTTTTCATATATTTTTTTTTTTGTGACAAAAAAAATATAGTGAAAACAGCGTATGCATAGGGCATACAAAATTAAAATTTCTAGCGGCCTTTTTAAGTGACCAGAAAGATTCGAGGGTAACTGGGCCCCCTCCTTTGTCTCTTTCTTCTCAACATCGTCTGATAAAAATCTTGATACCACCATTTTGTTCATCTTACTTAAAAGGCCCAATAAGCATATCTTCGGATATAACATGACCCCAAAATAGCCCCACGAAAAAGGTCCTTAAGCTCTAAAATTTTGCCTATTGTTTACCCATAGTATTTGTTATTGGGAAGCACAAATAAATTTTCAAGGGGCGGGGTGCGGATTTTCTGCTGAATTGTATTTACGTGCGGGAATTTCCCATGGGATGGATGTTTCCAGGGGGTGAAATTTTCAGGGGAAGTTTTACAGTGGGGGAATTTGCCATAATTACTGTAAAAAATTGTTTTTATGTCTCGCTTTCTCTCCCTGTCTCAATTTTACGCGTGGATATATTAAGTGTACTTGTCCTGGGTAAATTTTCACCGGGATTGAATTGTCTAGAAGACAGTTCCGTGGGGAGCGGCATTTTTCTATGGAGGCGTAGCCAGATTTCCCGGCATTATCTAAAAAGCGATCAAAACTTAGAACGACCAGAAATTGCTACGTATATGAAGGGAGATGCTCCCCTCCTGAACACCTTGCTCTTTACGCTATACCTTGAATTTTTCCTATTTTTTAAGAGGAACTCTTTAAACACAAGGGTCGTTTAACTAAAACAATAAGAGGCTCTTTTGAAAAGTATTAGAAGACCTTAGCGTAAGGAGCAAGGTGTTGAAGAGGGGGCAAACCCCTTCATATATGTAATAATTTCCATTTTCTTATAAGTTTTAATGTTGCTCCTTACTTTCAATTGAAAAAAACTCTTTCTTTTTTTTACTTAATTTTTCCAGGAACCAAAGGTAGTAAAAATGAAATGTAACTGTTTTAATTGGTTACGCAGAAATTTTGATATTCGATATCTTTAGAAGTCACTGGGATTCGATTTTGAATCATAAGGAATTTCTTATTCCTTATCATCGATAAGCAGTTACCTTAGCATTCGAGGGCGTTAGATTAAAAATAAAACTGTGGGTGAAAATTCAGCAAAAAAGTAACCTTAAAAAATGCTTAAAAAGGTAAAACGGTAAGCTTAAAAAGGTACCAAAAAGCCAAAGAAGGCTTAGCTTTACATTCAAGGTGGGTTAAACTGACGTGCAGCTGAACCCCATTTAACGGAGCCCTCGCCTATATGATCCTTGGTACAGCTAAACCCTCGTGAAAATTATACAAGTGAACCCCCGTTTAACTGCACCCCGATGCGACTCAATTCCATTTAACTGAATCCTCGTTCAACCGAACTCCTATTCAATTCAACCCTACTTAATTGAATCCTTGTTCAACTGAACCCTATTTTCAGAGCGCAAATGTCACGACAATGACAATATTTAGTTTTTCCAGACGAAGAGTGTTGTCAAATTTACATAATTAATAAAAATTATTTATCCTAATTAGTTAAGTTTCCTAATTAGTTAAGTTTCCTAAAACCTGATTCAAAAACGTTTTTTTAACGGAAAGTAAGGAGCGACATTAAAACTTAAAAACGAACAGAAATTACTTCGTATATGAAAGGGGCTGCTTCCTCATCAACGTCTCGCTCTTTACGCTTAAATTTTTTACTGTTTTAAAAAGTAGGGTTAAGAGAAAGAGTCAGACTTTAGCGTAAAGAGTGGGGCGTTGAGGGGGAAAAGCCCTTTTTATATACGAAGTAATCTCTGTTCGTTTTAAGTTTTAATGTTGCTCCTTACTTTCAGTTAAACAAAACTTGTTTTTTTTATTTGATTTCTGGACGTTTCTGAATTAATACATGTTTTGATCTTGGCTCTCCGCACATAAATAATTAAAACGAAAATTCCATATTAATTATTGTTGGCCAAACGACTTTCTCAGAGTTTTAATCGGAAGATTTTGAGAAAAAAAAGCGAGGGAGGAGGCCTAGTTGCCCTCCAATTTTTTGATTACTTAAAAAGGCAACTAGAACTTTTAATTTTTCAATAACGTTTTCATTAGTAAAAAATATACGTAACTTACGAATTAACTTACGTAACAAACTTCTATATTCGTATGTTTTATTGCGTATACGAGGGGGTTCGCCCCTCGTCAAGACCTCGCTCTTTACACTAAAGCATAAATTTTGTCCCAATTCCTTAAGAATAACCCATGAATCACAAAGGCCGTAGAATAAATAATTGAAATTACTAAAAATACTTTAGCGTAAAGAGCGAGGTATTACGAGAAGGTTAACCCCTGATATGCGTAATAATTTCGTTTTTTTTTCAAGTTTTAATGCTGTTCCTTACTTTCAGTTGAAAAAACTTTTCATATTTATTTTTTCATTGTTTTTTTTTTAAATAATGCTAGAAAATCCTGCACCCCCTTCATTGAAATTCTCTTCCCGCATGAAAAATCACTACATGGAAATATCCACCCCCGTAGCCTCCCTCAACTTCTCCCCTCCCCCACCCCCAAACCAAAAAAATCCCCTGAAATGTCTGTACACTTCGCAATAACCATTATTACATGTAAACACAGGTCAAAGTTTGTAACTTGCAGCCCCACCCACGGGGACTGTGGGGGAGTAAGTCGTCCTTAAAGACATAGTTATTAGGTTTTTCGACTATGGTGAATAAAATGCTATTTCAGAATTTTGATCCGGTGACTTTGGGGAAAAAATGAGCGTGGTAGGGGGCCTAGGTGCCCTCCAATTTTTTTGGTCACTTAAAAAGGGCACTAAAACTTTTAGTTTCCGTTATAATGAGCCCTCTCGCGACATTCTAGGACCATTGAGTCGATACGATCACCCCTGGGGAAAAACAACAACAACAACAAAAAAGACAAACACGCATCCGTGATTTGTCTTCTGGCAAAAAATACAAAATTCCACATTTTTGTAGATAGGCGCTTAAAACTTGTACAATAGGGTTCTCTGATACACTGAATCTGAGGGTGTGATTTTCGTTAAGATTGTATGACTTTTAGGGGTGTTGCCCCCTATTTTCTAAAATGAGGCAAATTTTCTCAGGCTCGTAACTTTTGATGGGCAACACTAATCTTGATAAAACTTATATATTTAAAATCAGCATTAAAATGCGATTTTTACGATGCAACTATTGGTATCAAAATTCCGTTTTTTAGAGTTTCGGTTACTATTGAGCCGGGTTGCTCCTTACTACAGTTCGTTACCACGAACTGTTTGAAAACTCACCCTAGGGTTCGTGCGCCCTATAGTCATCAAACACTCGGAGAAAATACCATGTTTGTAGGACTCCTCGGACTTCTGGATATTGGTGCTGTAATTAAATAGTAAGATTTGTTGAATAGTTTAGATGAACAGAAACCTTGTTGAATAGTTTAGGTGGTTAGCATACACTTGTAACTTTGTAAGATACATCATATCTGTAATAACCTCTATGTAAGATATTATAGCTATATAAGGTATATTTGATTGGAAATGGAATGACAATGTTGGTTTATCGAGAAACTCTCAGCAATAGAGAAACCTCTAAGAGAGTAAAAAAGAGCTGAGACAAAATGAAAAACTAGAACGCCTATCTATAGTAGAATGATTGTCGACCTCAGTGTTAAAAAAAATAGGGTAAAATATACAAGATTTAAAACAATCCTTGAAGAATGTTTTAAACAAAAATTTTAAGATTAAAAAAAAATAAAATGATAATGCAAAAGAACTTGACTCCAAATTAAAGCGCCAGTCCCTTTTTTGTAGTCTATTTTTTTCGTAGTATAAAAATTTCTTAGTCTATTCCTTAAAAATTCATTGCTTAGGATTTGATGAATTGGTGCAAGGTCATTACATATTATTCTCTTGCATAAAAAATGAGAAATAATTTCTAGCTATATACATTGCAGCACTGAGTACAAAAACTTCAAAAACAAAATGACCCTCATTATTGATATACCACAATCCTCAATTTTAAATTTTTAACTAAACAAACCCCTTTACATTAACACTTATCCCTGCTTACTTGTTGTTCCACTTTTTTCTTCTAGTGGATTACTTCCTTAGATCTCAAGGTTGTTCCCTCATATCCTCAGCTTTTGTCAATACGTATTTCCGATCTATCGATTATTGCCAGT
This sequence comes from Artemia franciscana, assembly GCF_032884065.1. NCBI lineage: Eukaryota > Metazoa > Arthropoda > Branchiopoda > Anostraca > Artemiidae > Artemia > Artemia franciscana. The sequence goes on from NC_088873.1 coordinate 1,762,346, forward strand.
AGTACGTTCCCCTGCGGAGGAGTAATCATTCAATTATTCTGCTTATTCTTCTGCTCTGTTAAATAGTCTGTATTTGAACATTTTCAAATAATATTATTGTTGTGATGATAGTGATGATAAGTATTAGATGTCTAATCTTATGCGCTTGGCGAATGGAGGCTGATTTTATTTTGTAAATTAATGTAAAGAATAAAAAAAAACTAAAGAAAAGTAGAGGGTCAAAACAACCTAAAATGAGCAGAAATAGAGTCTTTTAATATATAAAACTTAATTTGACAGAAATGACTAAGAATGTATAAATGAAGCCCAAAGAGAAAGAAATTACGATGAATAATCACGTCAAACACAGATATAACAGAAAATATCCTTCAACCCCAATAGATGGATAAATAGAGGTAACGTAAATCAAAGCAGAAATTATAATGAATAATCAACTCCGACTTAAGACAAAAAATATTTCCAGAAATAACAAAAAGTCTATCTCCCTCTTAACCTTCTAAAGGCCAGAGCGTCATTTACCCTTTACTGAAAACAATTTGTATTTCAATTAGAGTGTTTTTATTTTTCGTAACGTCAACATAAAAGACATATTGTAAACACTGTCACAAGGCTAATTATGGTGCACAAAACCAAAGCTACCAAAAATAATACCACAGATTTAAACTACCTACAACTTTCTATAAAGGTTAAGTTTCGTTTGGGCTTTACTGAAAACGATATGTATTTTCAACACTGTGGTTTTTATTAGTTAAACACTAACAACAACAATAAAAATCACTGTGATAATTAAGATTAGACGAATGAAAAAATATTCTTCGAATAGTTACATTTAGACCTTCAACTTAGATTTGCTATTTTAGGAGACAATTTTTTTGTAAAAAAAAAGGTAGAATAAAAAAAATCTTTTTCATTCGTTCAAAAATACAGTAGCAGATGCATAAATGTAAAATTTGAAGAAAAATTCGTAATATTTAGCGCAATATTTTGTATTAACAAATCAACATATTATTTGCCACTCGATTCTCTATAATTGTCCATGTATAGATAGAGATTTACTGCGTGACAGGCTAATAAACTAAATGGATTGTTTAAAATACAATGATACTAGTCCCTGAAGTCTAAGTAGTTCTTCATTTTCAGCTTTATATTAATAAGACAAAAAATGTCTAAAATGCTCCAGTAAAGTCCAAATGCCACTCTAGCAATTAGATAGCTTATTAAATGTTTGTTTTTACGTATATTTGTCGAATAAAAACATAATTTACATATACCATTTTTCAGTATGTACGAAAACAACATTGCTGCGGCTAAGGTAGAAAATAAGGATAGTAGCTGGTTTCGTATTAAATCAGGAGTTGAGCAGGGTTACGTCCTATCTCCATTCATATGGACAATTTTCGATAGACTTCGTCCTAAGGTGCAAAGCAAAGTCAATTGAAGAACACATGATCAAGTGGGGAAGGAAAACTCTCCTAGAATTTGACAATGCTGATGATTTAAGGATCCTAGATGGAAATACTAACAAAATAAATTAATTTTTGGAGGTTTTGAGACTTTGAAGGTTCCTGGGGCAAGAAGTATTATGAAAATTACTGTCAATAAGATTAAGTCGCTAAGAATGGGAATAAGCGAAGATGTAAAGGTAACGTTGAATACCAAAAAGGTTTATTACGTGGATCGGTTGCATTGAAGATGTTAAAAGAAGAACAGCCAAGGCCTAGGGTGTTTTTTCACAATTGAAAACAGTTTGCAAGAATAGGAAGATGAGTCTGCTAACCTAGATTAGAATATTGGAAGCTATGGTGAAGAGAGTGGTTAAGTATGCTTCTGAAGCATGGGCAGTCCTGAAAACGGAGGAGGATTTGCTATATTTTTTCCAGAGAAATTGCATAAGGATGGTTTTGGCTTTCTGAATAATTGACCGTATCTCAAACAGTAATTTCAAACAAAACGTATCTCAAACACAAACCGGACGAGGTTTTCCTCCTCCGGTTTTCCTCCTCCTTGTTAGATATTTTCCAGAGAAATTGTCTATGGATCGTTTTGGCTACCTGAATAACTGACTGTATCTCAAACAGTAATTTGTACAAGATTTGGTTCAATTCCGCTTTATAGGCCTATAATGAGAAAAAGGTTGAAATGGCTAAGACACACTCATCAGATGAAAGATGACAGATTTCTACAGATAGTTCTTTTCCGCCAATCAACCAAGTGACAAGTTTTCCCCTGCAAAACGAGACAAGGGGCGGTAGGATGAGGTAAAGGAAGAGTTAAAGTAAATGGGAACCTCTCTGGAAGGTGCAAAAAGGGAGGCTTTTTAATAGATTAAGATAGATCGCGATCCTTCGTGTGTGTGTTGGCCTTAGGTGACTTGGTGCTGCAGTGGGTGGGTTATAAAGGCTCTGTGTGCAGCTCTGCCTATTGACTGTGCTACAGTCATATTCTTTGCAGACGACAGGTTTAATCCGTGACCGAGGTCCGTGACAAAATGTGTGACAAAGATAAGGCTGCCGATATAAAATCCCAAGAGATTAAAGCTTTTTGGCTCCAGGACTATAAAATCTTAAAAGTATAAATATACAAGGAAATAAAAATCTCGAAAAAAAACGAAACGCCAGATCTATTGCCAGTACAAAGAAAAGAAAGGACAACAATCAAGACGGATATATCGCCTTATAAAACTAGGCGTCTTCAGTGCTAGAAGCAGAAACAATCTAAAATATAACCATTAAAAGAGAAAAGGGATATATATATATATATATATATATATATATATATATATATATATATATATATATATATATATATATATATATCTTATGAAGATACGAAACGTAAAAAGAGAATTTGAGGATTTGAAAACAAATTTTATAGCTTCCGCAGGTTACTTAACAATAACTTACGGGATTACAGTCTCTGAGTTTCACTGACAACAAAAACATGTTCACCTTCTTCTCCGATTTGGCAAAACTGGGAAAAATTTAATTACGATGAATGTTCCCAAGATTTATGTTACCGTAAATAATAATCTTTGGCTTTTAGATCTTTATTTTGCAAAAGATGAATATTAAGTTATTGATTTCATGTTTCTTCTCGCCTTAATAAACAGTTTACTCTCAACAGTACTAAGATTATTTTTGTTGGAGACATAGGGTGTGATAAAGCGTTTATTATAGGTTTTAGGGTATACTAAACCTGTTACAAGGTCAGATGCTCTTCAGAAATGCAATATTTTCCGCAGTTTCCATTTCAATGTAAATTTTGGTCAAATATTTAAATTTAAACTCAAAATTAATTGTTTTTTACCCCCTTCTACCATGCGTCAGCCCTGTTACATCTGTTGAAAAGCAAGTCTGTATATAATACGCGTCTCCAATGCCATCACAGTGATTTATAGAATTGTCTAATGTGTCCTGTATTTCTTTGTGATTTTTTGGTTTTTGTTTGTACTTTTTTTTTTCATGCTCCGTCTTTCTCTTTTGTACGACGGGTTTTCAAATAAGTAATAATAATAACAGTTCAAATATATTAGATATTAAAAATTTAAGCTACATCTTAATAATATCCTAACAATCTCTCTCCAACAAATCCGTATTTTGAGTAATAGCTCCACTATATTAAATGGTTGAAGTTTATACTTAATATTAACTTCATTCTTACTTAATATAAGGATAAACAGTAATTCATATAATATAAACTTAATATAAACTATACTTAACTCTATACTTAATATAAACTTCATTAATATATACTTAATTCTATATAGTAATTTTGAATGCATTTACTATTCTCAGGATTCTAAACTTCGGTTTGGACGGTCTTTCGGTTTCGGTTTTGGTTCGGTTTTCGGTTTCGGTTTTCGGTTTGGTGGTTATATTTTGAAAAAAATCCCAAGGAACAACAGCCTGATCTTGTCCTTTCGTCATTGAAATTGTGGCTCGCCATGTTAACTTCTGGCTTTTTCGACAAGGTTGACAATATGTTTTTTCTTGTCGGTTGGGAAAGGATATGGCTTTAATGACTCTTTTCTATATTGTTATGCGTTTTTTTAAGTTTCTTGTAGTTTTTACTAAGCCATAAACCGCAGAAAAACAGAGGGTTAAATTGTAAAAATATTGCGACCCTAAGACTGTTTTCTCTTCTTACTGGCTTACAATTTCATGTGCTTAAAACTAATCATGTTTCATATTCTGGTTTTTTGGCTTAAATTTGATATGTAGATAGGGTAAATTTCGTAAACGAGGCTTGACAAAATAATGTGATTGGCTATTACGAAAATACATTATAAAAATAAAACAATGAAATTAAAGCCCCTTTTTAAAAAAAACTGGATTATAGGACAGTCATATGCAATTTTCTCTTTGATTAAACTTTACATTTTTCCTCTTCTTTGATGTTGTAAATTCCGGTTATGTGCTTCCGTGTTGTTCTTCGGAACTTACCTTCATAAAGCCACACATTAAGAAAGGTAGACAAACGACCAATGTTTTCCCTTTTAAAATGTGTATTTTGGAATCGTTGAATCTCTGTTTGTTTCTTTTTCCTAAGCTATGGAGTCGGGGAATACTGAAAGCCTGTATTTACAGCCTGTATTTACAAATGTAAAATTGACAGAAGGCTCATTCCAGTTTGTTTTCAGATTTCTGTTTTTAGCAAAGGACTAACTAGTACGCATTTGGCGTTCATTTCTTAGCAACTGTCAATTGGAATTTATTAGCCTACAAAGTTAAGTATAGTATTTCGTGTAAAATTACGTAAGCAATACATACATATATATATATATATATATATATATATATATATATATATATATATATATATATATATATATATATATATATATATTGAAATATTGTCTTATTTGAAAAAATTTGAACAGGAATATTATAGACTTACACTAGTGGTACCTATTCACGAAATGTAATGAGGGGGAGAAGACTATTTTTGGAGGGTGTTTTACAAAAAACTAAAAAAGTCCATCAAAAATGCGTTTATATAATGTTTTAGTATGTTTTACTCGTCTGAACTTTTTTGGGGGATGGGGGGTTGGTCAAAACCAGTAAACCACCATGAATAAGGCCTTGCTTTAAAGTGCCTGATAAAGCAAGTTTGCAGAAGTTAAGGGTAGGCTAAAAAGGAAATGAGAAGGACAAAAGGCTAAATGGAACTAAGTTCTATATAACCATTGGTTTAACGCTAAAGTACTTGATTCTTGACTCTTGACCACCGATGCAATCGTTAAGCATTAGATTTTGATCTACAGAAACACATCAAAAATGTCAAAAACATATATATATATATATATATATATATATATATATATATATATATATATATATATATATATATATATATATATATATATATATATATATATATATATATATATATATATGTATGTACTTTTTAATTTGCTTTGAATTCTCTTTTCGAGCTATTCTGTAGCAGTCCTATTTTAAAATGACATTTCCTAGAACTGATTTTAAATGGCGGAAAATCAATTTCTAGATTTAATGAGCGTATCGCCATTTATCCTTGGAAAACTCTCTTGTTGCAAGGTCTTGATGTGTATTGATGTTCATTTTAGTTTTTTCTCTCTTTTATACAGTATCGAACCGCTCATGCTAGTTAGTAGTAAGTAAAGAGTGAATGACTGTTAGTAGTAACTGAAATTCGAAAAGTTGAAAAACAAAATAAACATCGATAGATTCTAATATTCATTCGTATTCTAAGTGTATAGACAACGTTGTAAACATATTTATCGAAGGCAGTTAGTACACCGAACACATTAATTTGGGTATTGATGAAAGCTAAACAGCCAAATCAGAGCATACACAAACTACGAAATTGAAGTTTCTGCCTTTTTTACAAAAACACAAAAATTTATTTTTCTTCCAAATTAATAATTAACGTTGCAAGCTTTTTGTCTTCTCAGGAGTGATTTCAGAAAAAGTGAAAAATAATTAAGAAGAACGCATTTTTAAATGTAAACTACATGCCTATTTTAAGGAAAAAGGGGTTTGCATCCCTTCTTATAAAGTTTAATATAGTTTAAAAAAAAGTTAAATAGAATTTATAAAGCAAATAAAGTTTTGCTTTTCGTTGATTTTTTGCAGGAAAATAAAAACATTTAAATGCTTCATTCAGCTGATTTATTTTTGATATGATTTCTGATAACTCATTTCTTCAACATCTGATACATAAAAAATATAAATCCGATAAAAATCTAGTACGTACAATCTGTTCCTTTGTTTCTTTGCAAGTAGCACCCTATTTATATCCCATTTAGGCACTTACTATTAAGATAGCTTCAGTAATTCACAAGGCGCTAAGTAGCAAATACAAATTTCACTCAAGATAAATAGCTGATAGCAAAGGTGTATCCTGAGTTTTGTTCGTTGGGGGGGGGGAACAAAAGACATTTAAGATCGCATCGAAAATTCTTTTATATGAATTTTTGTTATGTTATAACGGTCGGTCAAAAATCAGGGGGGGCAAATCCGGTAATCCCCCTGCTGGATACAGGCATGGAAATTCCACTTTAGATTTATGCATGTAACATATTACAAAAAATGCTGTAAAAAATGAATGAAAACTGTTTGATCTATTTTTGCCCCTCTCCCAAAGGATTTTGACGAAATTACGCCCCTGTTTTTAGTGCTATATCACACTTACGGATGGTGGAATTGATGTAAATCCAGTAGATATGAGAAGTAGCTTTCAAATGAGCCATTAGACGTCACTCTAAAAAGTTCTGGTAGCCCAGTACCACCTTTTTTACGCTTGAGATAAGGCACCAAAAGTGCCGTTTTTAGTGCCATTTGGAGCTTGCTGATGGGGGAATTTATAGGGAGGACTTATATATGAGCAATATCTTTTATATGAGCTACTAAAAATCTGTCTAAAATACAGGCGATACCAGTTGCCCAATAACAATACGCCCATACCGATTCTCATCATATCGATATGTCCGATACCGATACGGCCCTTTTCCCAGGGACTATGGAGGGTCTAATCATCATCAAAACCAAAGATATTTGACCTTTAAACTATGTTGAACAAAATGATTATCTAAAAATTTTGATTGTGTGACTTTGAGGGTGGAAGGCTAGTAGGGCGAAGGGGGGCTAGTTGCCCTCCAATCTCTTTTGTCAAGGAGGCACACTCGTGCCTTTTTAAAGAGGCGAACCGTGACAATGTTAAGCGATCTTCGGTTCCAGTGGTTGCAGAGGGATGGGGAGGGATGCATTTCGTAGCCCGAACTCCAACTAAGAAACCTGCCAAATTTCATCCCCCTCCGACTTTTCCTTCATGGGGGAAATCTGGCCGAAAGTTTCGACCACCCAACCCCCCCCCCCCTTTAACGTTGTCTGACCGGGCTGATCGGGCTGATCGGGCTTCCCAATTTAAGGTCCCCTAGGGCCCAGGAGCTTATCCGCGAAATTTCAGCTCGATCCGATAACATGTTCTCCTTTTTTTTCTCGACGCCTACAAGTCACAGCCGACATCAGATCTGAGTGTACGAAGACTCATTCGAGGCGGAATTCTCCGAGTAATTTCCCTGGAAAGTTTCGTCGGAAAATCTTAACCCCCGATTTTCTAGCTTAGAAAAACCCATTTCCCTATTGAAGGTAAAATTTTCTCTTGTAATAACATCACTTGTTTGAAAAATTCTTACACTAACAGCAGCTTGGCGCAGCGGAAGAGTGCTGGGCCCATAACCCAGAGATCGGTGGATCGAAACCGCTAGCTGCTAACTTTTTAAAATTTGTAAAATTAGGTAATTTTGTCAGTTTGAATTTATTGATACAGAAAGGGAAAAAATAAACATAGAAACATGTGATCAGAATTACATACTGGAATGTTCACAAGAATTTATACTGAAGCGGGGGTAAGGCGTGATGGAAGCAAGTTAAAAGAACCATTTAAATTGATTTCCTAATTGAAGCCGTTGGTGAAATTTTCTATTGTAATAACTTGTTTGATAACAAGCATAACAGCAGCTTGGCGCAGCGGAAGCGCGCTTGGCCCATAAACCGGAGGCGGGTGGGTAAAAACCACTAGCTGCTAAATTTTTAATTAAGCTGCTAAACTATTAAAATTATCAAAATTAGATAATTTTGTCAGTTTGAATTTATTGATACAGAAAGCGAGAAAATAAACATGGAAAATTATTATTAAATTACATCCACCATGGATTGTAGAAAAACGTACAGAAATAATATGAAAAAAACTTCGTTTTCTTAAAGAGTTAAAGAGGCTGCGTCCCAAAGTCGAACCTTAAAACGTACAGGAATTAGGAGAGGCAGTAGGAGGGCTGCCGCCCCCCAAACCCCCCGATTTTAAGTTTTTTGTTGTGGGGGGCTGCCGCCCCCCTAACGCCCCCGCTCTTGGCTTCGGAAAGGCCCTCTTTTAATTAACAAAAAATTGAAATGAATGAATAATGGAATAACTTCGAAAAATGTTAAACACAAGAGGACAGGAGAACCATTGCGCCGAAACGAGTAATTAGTAACAATGAAGTCCCCCCACAACAAAAAATCTGTATAAAAGAGTCTTTAAAAGCGGGGGGTTTGGGGGGCGGCAGCCCCCCTACTGCCTCTCCTAATTCCTCTACGTTTTAAGGTTCGACTTTGGGACGCAGCCTCTTTAACTCTTTAAGAAAATGAAGTTTTTTTTCATATTATTTCACTTAAAAGGGGCACTATTAAACTTAATTTCCGTTCGAGGGAAATATTACGCATCTTTCTATGATTTTCTGGTCACCCCTAACCCTTTTAAGAAAAAACACTTCGTTCTTGTTTCTATTTTCTTGTTGATATTCGCTGTAAAATAAAATTAGCATTTTAACTGTAAAATTAATTTATAATTTTTATAATTATTTATTATATATAATTTTCTTGCTTTAAACTGGCCCAATATTTCTGACAAAAGAACAAATCAGGTTCTTAAGCAGGTCTGTTTCTCTCCTGGAACTGAATTTCCTTGTTAGTCTAGATTTTTACTCAGCATTGGTTAACCCAAAGCATTTCTTAATTCTGTTTGAAAAAGGTGGGGCTAATTTTTTGCACGAAAGTGTAGTATGGTAATCCTTCTTTCTGTCTTTAATTCGACTAAATACACTTTTGGCAAAATGCCATCTTTCATTAGATGGATCTTTGACAAATTACCCCTGAACTCGGTTAAACACGAAAATTCTAAGCTATATTCGATGAGAAGCATATACGTCTCGTACACTAGTGATTGCTTTGGGACGATAATTTGTGGTTAGAGCCAACCAGAGGAGACAACGTGTGAACGTGTGTCTTGTTATAACAACGAAATCGGTACTTGTATGATATAATATGAAAAAAACTTCGTTTTCTTAAAGAGTTAAAGAGGCTGAGTCCCAAAGTCGAACCTTAAAACGTACAGGAATTAGGAGAGGCAGTTGGTTAAAACCCCCCGCTTTTAAAGACTCTTTTGTACAGGTTTTTTGTTGTACACCAACAAACCCCCAGCTCTTAGCTTGTGTGCTCTGTGTCTGGGAAACAGTTTCAATAATTATGTTAAAATGTAAATGGAGTGGTCAACTTCATTGTTACTAATTACTAGTTTCGGCGCAATGGTTCTCCTGTCCTCTTGTGTTTAACATTTTTCGAAGTTATTCCATTATTCATTCATTTCATTTTTTTGTTAATTAAAAGAGCGCCTTTGCGAAGCCAAGAGCGGGGGTTTCGGGAGGCGGCAGCCCCCCACAACAAAAAACTGTACAAAAGAGTCTTTAAAAGCGGGGGGTTTGGGGGGCGGCAGCCCCCAACTACTTCTCCTAATTCCTGTACGTTTTAAGGTTCGACTTTGGGACGCAGCCTCTTTAACTCTTTAAGAAAACGATTTTTTTTCATATTATTTCTGTATGTTTTTCTACAATCCATGGTGGATGTAATTTAATAATAATTTTCCATGTTTATTTTCTCGCTTTCTGTATCAATAAATTCAAACTGACAAAATTATCTAATTTTGATAATTTTAATAGTTTAGCAGCTTAATTAAAAATTCAGCAGCTAGTGGTTTTTACCCACCCGCCTCCTGGTTTATGGGCCCAGCGTGCTTCCGCTGCGCCAAGCTGCTGTTATGCTTGTTATCAAACAAGTTATTACAATAGAAAATTTCACCAACGGCTTCAATTAGGAAATCAATTTAAATGGTTCTTTTAACTTGCTTCCATCAAGCCTTACCCCCGCTTCAGTATAAATTCTTGTGAACATTCCAGTATGTAATTCTGATCACATGTTTCCATGTTTATTTTCTCCCTTTCTGTATCAATAAATTCAAACTGACAAAATTACCTAATTTTACAAATTTTAAAAAGTTAGCAGCTAGCGGTTTCGATCCACCGACCTCTGGGTTATGAGTCCAGCACGCTTACGCTGCGCCAAGCTGCTGTTAGTATAAGAATTTTTCAAACAAGTGATGTTATTACAAGAGAAAATTTTACCTTCAATGGGGAAATGGGTTTTTCTAAGCTAGCAAATCAGGGGGTTAAGATTTTCCGACAAAACTTTCCAGGAAGATTACTCGGAGAATTTCGCGTCGAATGAGTCTTCGTACGCCCAGATCCGATGTCGACTGTGACCTGTAGCCGTGGCAGAAAAAAGGGTTTCTGTCATTTTTCTCAAATAAAAATTTTACGGATTAAGACAAAATTTTTTGAAGCTTTCAGTCAGTCTCACCATGTCGAGCTGATCATTTTGATGAACTTGATGTTGAAATTCGTAACTTTTAACAACAAAAAACTTAACATGGGCTCTTATGGGGAAATGGGGTTTTTCTAAGCTAGAAAATCGGGGGGTTAAGATTTTCAGACGAAACTTTCAAGCAAAATTACTCGGAGAATTCCGCGTCAAATGAGTCTTCGTACACCCAGATCCGATGTCGGCTGTGACCTGTAGGCGTGGCAGAAAAAAAAGAATATGAACATTAAGTGGCTATGCGTGGTTTCTGGAAAACAGGGAAGGAATTATTGGATCGAGCTGAAATTTCGCGGATAAGCTCCTGGGCTCTAGGGGACCTTAACTTGTGAATTTCAGCCCGAATTTCAGCCCAATGTTAAAGGGGGGCTGGGGTTGGTGGGTCGAAACTTTCGGCCAGATTTTCCCCATGTAGGAAAAGTCGGAGGGGGATGAAATTTGGCAGGTTTCTTAGTTGGGGCTCGGGCTACGAAATGAATCCCTCCCCATTCCTCTGCGACTACTGGAACCGAAGATCACGTAACATTATCGTGGTTCGCCTCTTTAAAGAGGCACGAGTGTGCCTCCTTGATTTCGACTACACTCTGTTTTCTCTCGTAATAAAATTGGTTTTTCTCTGTATTTATGTGTGGCCTCGGAGATAATCAGCTTAGTTTGAGCGAGATAAAATACCAAGCAGGTATATTTTGACTAAATATTATATATATAGAGTTGGTTAGGTTAGTTTAGGTTTGAATATAATGTGTTCTGGGCGGCCTGTTTCCGCTAATAATCTGTTGCAGTTTTCATAATTTTATTAGTAAAGTATTATATTTTTATCATATTTTGGTAAGTACCGTGAAATCTCATACAGTTGGCATTTTCGAGGGGTAAGTTTCTCAGCAACTCGGACACAGCAGCTGCAAAACAACTGCACATATGTCAAAGATTTTTGCAGTCATTCATTCAGTGTTTGTAAGAAAACCCAACATTATACCACACTATCTAAATTATTTTAATCAAATAATGGTATAGTCAGTAACAAGCTAAGTTGTACTGATGAAGTTTGGCAATTTTAGAGTAATAGGAAAACACTCAGGTAAAATAAAGGCGATGGGTAAGGTTGAATGTAAGAGCATGCTCATACCAAAAGAAGTGAGGGATGATTTTTAAACATTTAATGAATTTTTTCTTATTTCAAATTTTTTGATAAAAATATCAAAAAACCAATTTTAAATGGAAATACCCCAAAATCATAAATTTGCCAAATCTTCGAGAGAGGGGGCGAATTCCACCCCATACTCCGTCGTTGTTTGACGCCCCTGATCCTGCTAGTGCGTCTATAATTGTAAATTAACAGGATAACACTATGCTTTTATGAAAGAAGATGCAAAGAGGTGTAGTTTAGTAGCAGTAAGAGGTGGAACAAAGCCGAAATATCCTGTTGGAGCTGTATCCTTAAAATTTTATTTTTAAAAAGAAAAAAAGTAGAGTAGACAGCTTTGACTAGAACCCCAAAAAAGCTTTAAAATATCATGATTTTTCCAAGGGGTTTAGTCCACTACAGAGTTCAACAGAGCTTATTGCCGCTAATTAAAATTAATTGCAATGGATTAGTTGAATAAGCGTAATTATTGTGCTCTAGGAAAAAAAATAAAACATGTTTTTACAAGCCCACAGAGCCTTTGAAACCAACTGAAAATGTTGTCAGCTTTTGCTAATAGATACAAATTCTAAGAATTTTCTATCTGTATAAGGACGGATGTTAGCTTATTAAGTTCCAAGCACCATCAGCAAAATGATTAATTGCAACAGGCTTCAATAAATGCTTTTGATTGCAATTCAATAATTACAATTGGCTATTGAACTACTACTACTACTACTAATAACTCACTGCAGCACCAAGACGCTACAATTTATAAAAATTTATTGGAATAATTTCAATCAACGCTGAGTAAATTAGGCATTTATTCATTTTGTTTTCCCAGAGACAAATCTTAGCAAAGTTAGCTGAATTTTACTCCTATTTTTAGGTCATTCCTCTGAGGTTCCGGAGGATGCTGTTGTGCCTTCAGCACCTCCTCTTGATTTGATGGACCAACTGACGGGGTATGAAATGACTTCATATGATTCAAGTAAGTATATGTGATCATTCCAACCAAATATGATTCCATCCCACGAAACAATCAGAAAGGGGAAGGGGTAGGGTAAAGAACAAAGACAAACTGGGTTTTAAAAATTAGGCGTTGGCTCGATTTGACAATATTGTACAGAATAATTATTTACTATGCTATCGCGCAAGAGGACAGATATCAGTTTTTGGGTAAGTTTTGGGAAAAAATATGAATTAGAATCAGTAAATTATAGATAATATCAGACCTTTATATATGGCCTTGAGGACAGTTTTATCTTGTGCCTGCATTAGACAGTTTTTGAAAAGAAGAACGTGATTATAGTACCAAATGCCATTTAACATCATATCAACCTCCTTAAGAGATAACTATTAAATTTATCGTTGATATATTAAAATTCCTAAAATAGCTTGTTCAGTTAAAGAGCCAGTGTCAATCCCAGGCTGATCTTCAGAAAAGATGCTCTTTTGAACAGCATTTTCACACTAATTTTCTAGCAACACTTGGATTGGGATTTCATTTTGTATTCAAATACTAAACGCTGAAAAAAAAATGCAAGAGAGGAAAAATAATGAAAAAACGAGGAAGAACAAAAAGAAAGACAAAGGCTTTGAAAGAGTGAGGAATAAAGAGGAAAAAAAGAGGAAATAAATATAAACAAAGGGTAAAATAGCTAGAAAAAACAAAGGAAGAAGTTTTTAAAAGGAAAAGAAAGGGAAAGAAATAGAAAAATGAACTTAAAAAGAGAAAAAAGTGTGACTTTCTTTGAAATAGAGGAATATTAATTTAACACGTATTAAATTAAAAAAAACAAGTTTTTTAACTTCAAGTATGGAGCAACATTAAAACTAAAAAAGAACAGAAATTATTCCGCATATGAAGGGTTCCCCCTTATCGGTGCCTTTCTCTTTACGCTAAAGTTGTTAGGACTGTTAAAAAAGCTTCATATTCTAATTAAACGGCTCCTGTGTTTCAGTGGCCGTTTAAAAAAAAAAAAATTCGGACAATCAATCAAACTTTGGCATAAGGAGCTAGGTATTGAGGAGGGGGAAACCCTTCATGTATGGAATAATTTCCGGTTGTCTTGAGTTTTAATGTTGCTCCTTACTTTTAGTTAAAAAACTTGTTTTCTTTTATTTAATTTCTGTTCTTTTTTCAAATAATGCAGGTAAATCTGGCTCACCCTTCACGAAATCCCCTCATCTCATGGGAAACTTCTCCAAGAAAATTTCATCCAATATCAAGTCCACCCCTCCCATTCAAGTTCTTCCCAGGCAGTTCCATTCTCGCTGAAAATCCCCCTCCCCTTAAAATTATTGCGGCCAATTCAGCCTGAAAAATTATCCTTAGTATATTTTCATTTGAAAAAGACTTTAATCTCTAATTGGCTCCTCGATCACTCAGGAAATGCTCTCTTCCCTGGAACTTTTTTCCGGAAATCAGAACACGTGGAAATAGCCCCCGGATATTTCCTCCTGAATGAATATCTCCATAGGCAAAACTGAGTTGGCAAAATCGTATAAGAACTCTGTCAAATTCTCCTCAGTGTAAAATTTTCCCTTGAAAATTCGCACCCCCCGCCAGAAATTTCCCTCCCCAAGGAAGATTCTACAAATGGATATCGACCCTAAGCACAAATCTGCCCCCAAAAACGTCTTTACACTTCATTATTTCCCAATAACAAATACTATACGTAAACAATAGGCAAATTTCACAACTTGCAGTCCTATCTCCACAGACTGTGGGGGTCATCTTACCCCTAAAGACATAGTTATTTGATCTTTTAATTACACTCAACAGAATGGTCATCTCAAAATTTTGATCAGATAACTTTGGGGAATAAATGGGCGTGTGAGTGGGCCAATTGTCCTCCAATCTTTTTTGTCTCTTAAAATGGGCGCTAGAACTTTTAGTTTCCGTTCGAATGCATCCTTTTCCGATCTTCTAGGACCACTATTATAATACGGTCACCCGGAGAAAATAAAACACATACAAAAAAACAACAGCAAATGAACACGTGTCCCCGATCTGTCTTCTGGCAAAATTGGATACAAAATGAATTCCACATTTTTTTTATATAGGAGTTTGAAACTTCTACTGCAAGAATCTCAGGTAGGCTTAATCTGACGGTATGACTTTCATCAAGTTCCCCTGAATTTAAGGGATGTTTCCCCCAATTAAAAAAATCAGGCAAATTTTCTCAGGCTTGTAACTTTTGAATCATTTTATGCATCTTATATATTTGGAATCAGAGTAATAAGCTGATTCTTATGATTTGTCTATTGATATCAAAATTCCGTCTTTTAGAGTTTTGGTTACTATTGAGCCGAGTCACTCCTTTCTTACAGCTCCTTACCGTGAACTGTTTGACTTATTCTCTTTTCACTAGTATTTGCGCTCAACGTTTTCTTGTCGAGAAGAAACCATAGCTGTAGAAATTTTTATTCTAATTGAATCATAGGTCGTTTTCGAATTTCACTCTGACATTCAAGCGAACAGCCTCTTTGACTCTAAAACTTAAATCAGTTGACTGGGAATGAATTAAAATAGGTATTCATAAAATAACACCAATACCCATATTGTACTTGACCTTGTCTTGACCATTCCGAGCCAAGGGTCAATTGAATAGCCCTTTAAAAACAAAAAAGGACTTCATCTTTTTGGTTTCTAAAATTGGTTTTTGTCATACAAAACTCTGATACTTCAAGAGTGTTTTTTTTTTCCTATTTTGGTTATTATAAATGCTTAAATTCATATTGGATTCAACTTCAGGTGGTTTTTCTGCTTTATTTTCAGGCTAAATTACTTTTATATAATATTAATGTGAACAATTACATCATTAAAATATTCCCAGGGAGTGCCTCTTCGGGAAAATTAGAACCAGAACCAAGTACCCACTAGGGTGTTGTAAACGAGAAACTCCTTTAGCCGAGTGTCCTGGAATTAATCAGGATAGAAAATAGTTGGAGACAGCACTGAAAGGTCTTTCAGTGATTAGAATCACAGAAAGCTTCCTTCAGAGTCCGTTAGAAAGCAAACATGAATTGAGTCAAACACAAATTAACATTTCCCAATATCCTTCTGAAATTGTATTTATTACTATAGTATCACAAAACATAGTTCCGGATTCCTTAATAGGTCAGTGGATTAAGTTATATTGATCATTTAGAAAATGTAGAAACAAGCGTTTGTAATATAAATTTTTTGGGGAGGGGGACCGGATGGCCCCTTTCCCTTGTGTGGGTGCCTCCTTCCCTTATCTTTTTTGCTTAATTATAGAAGAGCTCTTTACATCCATAGTTGCATGATTAAAGATACAAAATATAGCCAAACGTCGGCCATAGCTTCTTTGCACTGAAGAAAAGAAAAGCATTTTCTAAAAACCTTTGCTACTAATTAGAAATAAAAATTCACTTTTCCCAGTATTCCTAGCTACTTTTTTCTATTAAGCAATGTTTTTGAAAATATTCACTGTTTTTCTGGATAAACCGTTCTTCTGAGGGATTTTGAGAAGAAAATTCTAAAGTTGCAAAAAAAAAGAATAGTCATCATCATCATCAATAATGGCGGGCACTGAAGGGCAAACCATTCCACTTATCTGGGATTGCGAAATTGACACATTCTGAAAGTAAGTGACACCTCAGTAATCGTTTAAGTTAGAAACTGTCTTGACTTAGAGACAAGAAACTCAGATGAAAGAGAATAATCTGGAAGTGAATGCTTATTAACACCCCTCACTTCCGTTGTGCGACCCACACCCTGAATCTTGTTACAAGTAAAGATAGTGAAACAGCCATTTCAAATGTGCCGCGTAAAAAATTGTACCATGCTTCAATGTGGAGTTTTATGCACTATTGAATGCGATAAGGCAAAGCTCAAAAGCCTCTGATAAAGTCCAGAACTTAATGTAAAGCAGCTGATTGCTCCCAATGCATCTCGGTGGAATTCTCGACATGAGGCAGTGAAAAGGATTGTCGAAATGAGGGACATGATAAGGGCAAGTTTACACCGAACCAAACTTAATGAAATTGAAAGCAACTGAATTCGAGTTTCTTGAGGAGTATGCCAAGGTAACTGAGCCTGTCGCCAGGGCACTTGCATACTCAAGGGGATAAGAACTGCAGCTCACGTTGATTACACTAATAAAGAAAATGATTGACAGGAACCAAGACTGTTCTATCAAGCATGAATAAGCTCTTGTGAAGCGAACTTGGATGGTTTAGAGAACTGCTTTACACACGCTTTTACAGCGCACCTAAGTTAAACTAGTTTTAAGGAGCTAGCAATATCAAGGGAAGCCATCATGGTTTCAAGGGAAGATGGATACCGAGAGCTATCTGCGACCGAATCATTGATGTGATTTGTGACGAAATGAAACAGATTTGACTAGCCAAATCTGATGATCAATTGACTGATTGTGATGCTAAGCACAATAAAGTGTCAGTGACCGATTCCGATGACTTTTTAATTTCGACAGTGATGGTGTTGAGACAAACACGGAGGCAAACTCCAAACTTTGGTAATGAATTTTGTTATAATTGTTTCATAATGATACGCTTCGTGAAATAAGTATTGTATTTTTTACTTGAAATAACTGTTGTGCAATTTAGTACAAATTACTTCACTGGAAATGTATTTTCAATTACTAATTAATTACTTAATGCTATGAGTAACTTGTATTTGTAATTAAATACATCTTTAAAGTATTTCCCACAACGTTTGAACCGACCACTAGAGAAATTAGCTCAAGACAGAAAGAGACAAAGGGAAGGGGGGATAAAAAGAGACAGAGAGAAAGAGAGAGAGGTTTTAGTTTGCATGTAAATACAGATTTTAATGGGTATTTTGTATTTGAAATTACTATTGTTTCATGAAGTTCAAGTTACTTCACCGGAAATGCATTTCAATTACTAATTCATTACTTGATGCAATGAGTGATTTGTATTTGTAATTAAATACATCTTTGCAGTCTTTCCCACAACGTTTGAACCGACCAATAGAGAAATTAGCTCAAGATAGAGAGAAACAGAAGGGGGGGGGGGGTAGAAAGAGAGAGAGAGAGAGAGAGAGAGAGAGAGAAAGAGAGAGAGAGAGAGAGAGGGAGAGATTTTAGTTTACATGTAAATACACGACCGATTAAGCAGTGGAAAGGGATTTAACTTGTGTTGGGGTATTGGTCTCAAAATATATTAGTTAGTATTGACACAGTCTAAGAACCATATCTCATCACTATTTTCCTAAGAAACTATGATGGGTTGTTTGTATTCTAATTTACAAGCTAAAATTTTTCAAACAGTTCGTGGCAACAACTCGTGGTGAGGAGCGACTCGGCCAAATAGAAACTGAAACTCTAAAAAACAGAATTCTGATAACAATCGGTATATAAAAAGAATTTACCTTTTATGTTGATTCTAAACTTATGAAATTCATTGAGCTTGATATTACCCATCAAAAGTTACGAGCTTGAAGAAGTTTGCCAAATTTTCGAAAAAGGGAAGAAGTACCCCCAAAAGGTCAAACGATTTTAATGAAAAGAATATAATTAGACTTCGGTATATCAGAAAACCCTGCTGTAGATGTTTCAACCTCCTAGCTGCAAAAATATGGAATTTGCATTGTTTGCCAGAAAAAGATGGAGGATGTGTGTTTATTTTTTTGTTTTTTTCTTCCTAGGGGTAATTATATTATGGGGGTAATTACGTCGAATGATTTGCCACAAACCATGCATTGCACTCTCGGCCGAATACATCGAATCAGGAGATTGGTATCTGTGCAACACAAACCATTGGTCAGCATGCGAAAAATTAAGTTCTTTTAAGTAATTGTATCGAACCAGTGGCCCAAGAAGATCGGGAGAGGGCTCATTCGAACGGAAATTAAAAATTCTGTTGCCTTCTTTAACTGATCAAAAAGATTGTAGGTCAACTAGCCCCTCTTCCACGCATTCCCCCCCCAAAGAAATCTGATAAAAATTTTGAAATGGCCATTGCATTCAGCATAGATGAAGGTCCAACAGCTATGCCTTTGAGTATGACGTGACTCCCCATATCCGCTAGGGAAAGGGCTGAAAGTAATGCAATTTGCCCATTGCTTATACATAGTATTTATTATTGCGGGAAGGGAAGAATTTTGGGGGACGGGACTCTCCACAGAGAAAACTTCCCGTGGAGTAAAAGGTTTCTGGGGAATTTTCCAGGGGCAATTTTCCAGGTGGATAAACGGGGAAATAAAGCCACACGCGAAAAAATATAGGAGCTAAGGTTTAAATCTTTCTTACAAGGTGTTCAAAGAGTTGCAACCCGGGAGGTAAAACGAGCCAAGAAACTGACACGATATTTCGCTAGTTCATTGGCCTTAGAGAGGTTTTTTTTTTGAGTATATGATGTTGCTTTTCCCACAGTTATACCTGCATTAGAACATAGGCAGAAGCTGTTTAAATAGCAACCATGTGTTTTAATATTTATGTTTTTGCTCAAAGAAGTCAGACGAGAATACTCCATATATTTTTTCTTGTGCATATTCTGATTTTCAAACTTTTCAACCCCTAGGGAAAAAAAGTTTACCACATTTTCAGACCTAGTATGCACAGACGACAAAAAAAAACTTTTGTAGGTTGTAGATTAGATGACACTCCACTTTCAAAATAAAGTGGCTTTTACTTAGTTGGGGAGGGGGGATAATACTTGCTTGCTTACCTATTGGCTACTTATTGTACTCCCTGCTTACCGTGACCTAAGTATCTTAATTTTCTGTGTATTTTTGTCTGATTTTTCTTTTTTTTGGGGGGGGATGCGATATTAAAAACCCATGAATATTATTATGAAACAGAAAAGTCGTTATGGGTCAAAAGTTTAACAACAGAGGGGAAAGTTTGATATTTTTGTTTCGTTTCTACTCTATTTTTGTTTCTTCCTCTGCATGCTTTGAGTGAAACAAATATCATAAATTAGCCACAATCGTGAAAAAGATAACACAAGGCAAAATTTATTCAAGAAAACTTTTCTATCGTTTTATCATTTTTTTATTGCTTCCGCAAAATAGATAGAATGGAAGCCAGTTTTTAAAGCAATAAAGGCATTCCACTTATAAATAATCAAAAATTACTAGTATCTGAAAAAACCTTCGACTTATAACCGTGTTATCATAAAAAATCAACAGTTAACGTTGCTTTTGAATTTTCTTCACTGTTTATTTAATGAACTTGGTCCAATTGGCCACTGAACTGTTCAATTGTGAGCTATCTATACCAATTTTTGTTTGGTACATAACTGATTGTTGATTTTTCATCATAGGCGTCTGCGTACCTCCTCCGGATACAGCTGAAGAATCTCCTGAAGGAGGGGGCACAACAAGAGCACCTATAGCGACAGTTCCACCTTTGACAGAAGCCCAGGCCAGAGCGCAGCTCTTATCGTTTGTCGCTGAAAAATGTTGCTGGGGTCGTGGTGCAGCGAAAGACATGGCCATAACAAAAATAGTTACTACGTCCGCCTATCACGTAAATATTTGATCTTTTTAGACTATAGTCAGGCCCCATAAAAGTGCCTTCCAAAATTATCATAAATTTACATTAGAAAGAAGCTAATATTTGTTCTTCTCAGGCGTGCACCCAAGGGGGGTGTAAAGAGGCTATAGTCCCCCACAAAAAAATTCAGCTGAGAAGCTTCAAATCTTTCCTTGAAATTCTTTTTTTCTTGAGAAATCTTAAAAAGTTTCCGTTGGTTCGCCCAGGGATCCATGGTCAAACCCCCCGTAAATATTTTCTGAGTGTGCCACTGCCTCTTCTTAAAACAGAATTGTGTTTCAAACCCCACGTTTAAGATCGTTTTCAATCCTCTTCTACTAAATTTAGGCCGATACTATATGTTCTAGAGGGATACATTTGAGATAGTTTTGTTTTTAAATCAGCCACTATAATTTATTGCAAATCGTGGGAACTGAAAAATCTGTAAACATTTTCGGTCATTAATATGTGACGAAATAATAGGGTACAATTTAATTCAATTCAGTGCATAGAATTATCAAGATATTCACTCAGCTAGAACAACTGAAAATTTTTTATATCAATCTTCACTGGGCTCCTCCAGCTCCAATAAAGTACACACCCCTCTGCCCTTATGGCCATTGAACATTAAAAAAAAGAAACAAAAATAATGCGGCATTGGACTTTACAGTCCCTACCGGCAGTTCTGTACTCCGTTTCAAGATCCGTTAGCCAGGAAGTACAATGGGAGGGGGGTTTGGGGCCAGCCATCCTGTGCTTACGCATACCCTTCCTGTTTACTTTCTCCAAATTTCTCCAGGTTCCCTTTTAGGGCTGGATCAACTCTTGCTGAGCCTACAGAATCACAACACTGGCAAACGTTCCAAACCTAATAACTAGTTAACTCTTGCTGAGCCTACAGAATGACAACACTGGCAAACGTTCCAAACCTAATAACTAGTGACACCAAAACTCAAACCTCTGTCTTTACGGAAAAAGGATTTCAATTCCAGTGTGCCACTTGCTAGGATGGCTCAAGAACAGGGAGTTTTCATTTGATATTCCTCTTAGAGAATCCATTTTCAATTCTTAACCTAATAAAAAAAAGTTTTTTGGACACTAGTGTGTAGTTTTGGTTTATCTCGTTTTTTCTTTAATTTATCTAATTTAATTTATTTAGTTTTTTTCTCTCATTTGATTTTAATGTAGTTATTTTATTGATTTTCTATGACCGTATCTAAATTTGAAATTGAATTTCAACATGGCAATTAGTTATTAAATTGGTCACATTATTTCAAATACCTACAACTTCTGAAGAGACAAATAACCCTTGGTTGCTTCTTTTGTGTAAAAATAGAAAGCAAAAAGTACGAAATCCTAATTTCCATGTAATTGGTTCTTCTGTGCAGAATCTTAAGCCATTGAAAAGACTAAAGGCTTCTATAAGACTTGTCACTCTGCATATCTGTTCAAGTTCACCTTTTACGAACTCTAAGCAACTTTTTCAATTTTTGGGGCTGAACTCTCAAGTTCAAAAATAAAACCTCTTTTTTGGCTGAGGTTAAATATGTTTTGTTGCACCAAAATGTCTCTTTAAATACGACTGAAAATAAGTCAGGCTTCAATATTGAACCACCCCCCACCAACCAATTAGACAGGGCAGGCCATATTGTAGCTGTGTATAATATTTGTTTATTCTTCAAGTGTGACTATAACGTAGTTTTTGCATAACCCGAAAAATGCTGATGGAGTCTGAAAGTGAAAAGATCGAATTAAACTAGATAATTAAATTTTGGATGTTTCTCGCGTTTTCCAGAAGATAAAAGTTTACATTTTGGGATATAAAATACAAAACGAGCGTATCTTAATTAACTTTTAGTTTGCTCACGCTAATGACATATTAATGTCCTTGGCTTGTATTTCCCCAATTTGAAATTTACCGGCGAAAAGATTTAAGCAGTTTTCATGTTTGAAAACCTCAACTTTTGATGCTGTGAATTGATAATTTAATTCATTCCATAATTAATTCTCAAGTTTACGAAATCAATGTTGCAAATCTCGCTTTACTCATCGCGTGTTCTCTTCTGAGAAGCTTTTATTTCCAAATATTTGTGCTTTTACTTTGGATATGTGGATATTGCATGCTTCAAAACGATTCCATGTTGTCCTTTTCATGTTTTTTTTTCTGTAGAACTTTTCTGTGGAAGCATTTACTTTTCTCAGACTTTCAAAAGTTTTGTTTAATGGAAAAATTGAAGTTGCTTCCACAAAATTACTACCTTTATAAAGCCTAATGACATGTAATTTTTGACCACCGAACAACTTAATAGAAATGGGGCACTGAGGTATTAATCTGAAACTTACCATAGAGACTGAAATTTTTAAGTTATTTTACAAGCCAGCTACAGTCCAAATTCAGGCTAAGCACAGTCCTCTAGGTATACAAACTCCCCAGGTATGAGAATCTAGAGTTGATCCCGGTGTAAGGGCTGCCGGAAGTTAGAAATAAAGTATAGAAGAAGAATCAAAGGAGCTTCCTGATTTATAATTTATTAGCTATATTCATATATGAAGGCAGGGTGGGAGGGAGGTGGGATGGATATGATGTAGGCCTCTGTAGGACTAAAATATGTAAAAACTAATTTTTGGAAATTCATAAAGAAAAGAGGGATTTGGAGAAGAATAAGAGTGGGAAAATCTTTTTTTTCTGGCATGCTTTTCCCTGGAAATATTTTTCCAGGGCATGCTCTTCCATGGAAGAAGAATCATAGGAGCTACCCAATTCATAATTTATTAGCTTTATTCATATGCGAAAGCAGTGTGGGAGGGAGGTGGGATGGATAAGATGGATAAGACCAAAATATACAAGAACTATTTTTTGGAAACTAATTAAGAAAAAAGTAATTTGAAGAGGAATGAGAGCTGGTAAATCATTTTTTTTTTTTTGCATACTCTTCCCTGGAAATGTTTTCCAGGGCTTGTTCTTTCCTGGAAGAAGAATCATAGGATCTGCCCAATTTATAACTGATTATCTACATTCATATGCGAAAGCAAGGTAGGAAGGAGATGGGATAAATGGGATGTATCAAACAGTTCGTGGTAACGAACTGTAGTAAGGAGCGATCCGGCTCAATAGTAACCAAAACTCTAAAAAATTGAATTTTGATATCAATAGCTACATCAAAAGAATCGCATTTTAATGCTGATTTTAAATATATAAGTTTCATCAAGTTTAGTTTTACCCATCAAAAGTTACGAGCCTGAGAAAATTTGCCTTATTTAGGAAAATAGGGGGAAACGCCCCCTAAAAGTCGTAGGATCTTAACGAAAATGACACCATCAGATTCAGCGTATCAGAGAACCCTACTGTAGAAGTTTCAAGCTCCTATATACAAAAATGTGGAATTTTGAATTTTTTGCCAGAAGACAAATCACGGGTGCGTGTTTTTTTTTTTTTTTTTTTTTTTTTTTTTTTTTTTTTTTTTTTTTTTCCAGGGGTCATCGTATCGACCAAGTGGTCCTAGAATGTCGCAAGAGGGCTCATTCTAACGGAAATGAAAAGTTCTAGTGCCCTTTTTAAGTGACCAAAAAAATTGGAGGGCACCTAGGCCCCCTCCCGCGCTCATTTTTTCTCCAAAGTCAACAGATCAAAATTTTGAGATAGCAATTTTGTTCCGCATAGTCAAAAACCATAATAACTATGTCTTTGGGAATGACTTACTCCCCCAAAGTCCCTGGGGGTGGGGCTGCAACTTACAAACTTCGACCAGTGTTTACATATAATAATGGTTATGGGGAAGTGTACAGTCGGTTTCAGGGGATTTTTTTTTGGTTTTGGGGGTGGGGTTGAGGGGAGGGGGCTATGTGGGAGGATCTTTCCATGGAGAAATGTGTCATGGGGGAACAGAAATTCAATGAAAAGGGCGCAGGATTTTCTAAAATTACTATAAAAAAACAATGAAAAAATAAACATGGAAAATTTTTTTTTCAATTGAAAGTAAAGAGTAGCATTGAAACTTAAAACGAACAGAGATTATTACGCATGTGAGGGGTTCTAAAAATACTTTAGCATAAAGAGCGAGGTATTTAGGAGGAGATAAATACCTCGCTCTTTATGCTATAGTATTTTTAGTAATTTCAACTATTCATTCTACGGCCTTTCTGATTCAGGGGTCATTCTTAAAGAATTGGGACAAAACTTGCGATTTAGTGTAAAGAACGAGGTATTAACGAGGGTACAAACCCTCTCATATACATAATAAAAATTAAAGAATATAAAAGTTTGTTACGTAAGATAATTCTTAAGTTACGTATTTTTTTTTACTAATAGAAAAATTCGTTAAAAATAAAAATTTATAGTTGCCTTTTTGTGTAACCGAAAAATTGCATGGCAACTAGGCCTCCTTTCCCATCCCTTATTTCTCAAAATCGTCTGATCAAAACTAAGAGAAAGCCATTTAGCCAAAAAAGGAATTAATATGCAAATTTCACTTTAATAATTTATGTGTGGAGAGCCAAAATCAAACATGCATTAATTCAAAAACGTTCAGAAATTACATAAAAAAAACTAGTTTTTTTAACTGAAAGTAAGGAGCGACATTAAAACTTAAAATGAACAGAAATTACTCCGTATATGAAATGGGTTGTCCCCTCCGCAATCCCTCGCTCTTTACGCTAAAGTTTGACTCTTTGCCACAATTCTGCTTTTTAATACAATTAAAAGCTTTAGCGTAAAGAGCGAGGGATTGCGGAGGGGATAACCCATTTCATATACGGAGTAATTTCTGTTCGTTTTAAGTTTTAATGTCGCTCCTTACTTTCAGTTAAAAAAACTAGTTTTTTTTTATGTAAGAGATGTTCTTGTAGGACCAGAATATACAAAAGTATTTTTTGGAAATCCATAAGCAAGAAAGCAAAAAGAAGAATTTTGAAGAAGAATAAAAGCAGAAAAATCCATTTCTGACAAGCTCCTTACTGGAAACTTTTTTCCAGGCCATAATCTTCCCTGGAGGGAGAATCATACCAGCTATCCTATTTATAAACTATTAGTTATATTTATACGTAAAAGCAGGGTGGGAGGGAGTTGGGATGGATAGGATGTAGATCCTCTTAGGACCAAAATATACATTTTTTTTTGGAAATTCATAAACAAAAAATCATTTGAAGAAGATTAAGAGCAGGGAAATCCATTTTTTGGCAAGCTCTTCCCTGGAAATTTTTTTTCCAGAGGATGCTCTTTCCTGGAAGGAGAATCATACTAGCTACCCAATTTATAATCTATTAGCTATATTCATACGCAAAAGCAGGATGGGAGGGACGTGAGATAGATAGGATGTGGACCCTTGTAGGACCAAAATATACCAAAACTTTTTTTGGAAATTCATAAAGAAAAAGTAATTTGAAGAAGAAGAAGAGCAGGAAAATATAATATTTTCTGGCATGCTTTTCACTGGAAATTTTTTCAAGGGGATACTCTTCCCTGGAGGGAGAATGATAGGAGCTACCCAATTTATAATTTATTAGCTGTATTCATATGCAAAATCAGGGTGGGAAAGAGGTGGAATAGATAGTATATAGGCCCTTGTAGGACCAAAATATAAAAATATATTTTGGAAACCTATAAAAAAAAAAAATCTATTTGAAGAAGAATTTGAGCGGGAAAATCCATTTTTGCTGCCATGGTGCTCCCTGGGAATATTTTCCAGACACCGTGAATTTATCAGAGCAATCTGAGAAAGAAGTTGACCTTTGAAAACTGGGATGTTTTGTGGCTAGGTCAGGAATCCCTCCCAGAGCTTTCTAGAGATGAGAAGAAAGCCTTGAATACAGATTAAACAAGAAAATGACCTTTATTGCAAGGAATACGAATACTTTATGTGATAAACTTTGCTTTTCATTCTTGCTACTCAACTTCTGTGAAAAGACGTCTCTGCGTAGAGGTCCCACAAAAGAGTATATGGCAGAACCTATACAGAACAGAAAGACCTGTCAGCCGAATAGATTTCTTTAACTTTAGGCTACACAGGCTTAGGATTAATTAATGCGACAATGTCGCCTCTTGTCTGCAAGAAATTATTAAAAAGTGAATTTCGTCTCTCGATCGACAGAACGAGAGAACTCTTTCGTCTCTCTAAGACAGAGGTCGTCTATTGTCAATTTCCCTACTATTATTGTTTATTGTTATAATGCCTTGACCTGTACTTTGGAACAAATTAAAGGAATTAAAATCTTTTTTTATATAGCTTTTAATTGACTTTCCAAAATTATTTAACCTATTTAAAACTTGTAATATACATATTCTAGCCGAAAATTATGAAACTATCGCGTTTTACAAAGTCATTCAAATATATTTTAGTTATACATTAAGTGAGAAAGTTTTTTTTTGCTTAAGGATTTCCCCTCTTTGAAACAAGAGGAGCATTTTATTTTTTTAATTTGTATTCAGCCACGGTTTAAATCTCCTGGCTTTCTTTCCACTAAGAAGTTGTGAAACCGAACGAGACTGGAATTTGAATTTTAACCTAATCTTCTCATAACAATGGGAAAGAAGCGATTAAATTGCCTCTGATACTACATCTGAATATCTGTAGCTACCGACTTTTCACTTACCTGGTAAGAAACTACAACTGTAGTTTCTTACCAGGTTCTCTTGTAGGAGTTTACTAAATCGTATGTTGCTTACCAGGTTCTTTGGTAGGAACTTACTAAACCGTATGTTCTTACCAGGTTCTTTGGTAGGAACTTACCAAACCGTATGTTCTTACCAGGTTCTTTGGTAGGCTCTTTGGTTGGAACTTACCAAACTGTAAGTTCTTGCCAGGTTTTTTGGTAGGTTCTTTGGTAGGAACTTACCAAACTGTGGGATCTTACCAGGCTATTGGTAGGGACTTACCAAACCGTAGGCTCTTACCACGTTCTTTGGTAGGTTCTTTGGTAGGAACTTACCAAACCATAGGTTCAGACATCAGAGGAGGGAAGGGGCTTTGGTATCTGAATTATAACAAAAATACCCTTTAGGATACTTTGTCCGCCATAAGACCTCGCGAGGGCTAAATGACATCAATAAGCGTTCATTTTCGCAAAATGGTAATCAGGCCCAGATTTACCAATAGGCCGAGTGATCTTTTCCTTAACAAATAGTGGACTGATGGGATCTATCGTCAAAGCGCCAGGTGAACTCTGACTCCGCACTGCCTGTTCACAGAAAAGTGATTTTAAAACAACACAGGAGTTCCGTGGCCACTTATTAACTATCAGACGTCTCCTCCCAAGAATGGCAGCTGAGAGTTTTACATCCCCTCTCTGTTTAGTCTCTTTCATTACTTTTGGCTCATCAGTGTCGTTCTGTCCAGTGCTTCCACAGTCTAAGAGTTTTCTAGATTTCCCCGAATTTATTTTTTAAAAACGACGTGGAAAAACCGCTTGGACTGAGAAGCGTCAAAGCTTTAAATCTGGCCTGATGGAATTGAAGTCAGATGCTTGTGAAAATCACTGCCTTTTTGATAATAAAATTGAGCCTATATATTAACTATAGAAATTCAGGAATATATGGATCTTTGTTTCCGATTCTAAGGTCTCTGGACCATTTTGTGGGTAATCACTGTCCCATAGACAAGGATTTGAAGTAGGTTTGAAAAATGATCATTTATTTACAACACCTTCTTTCATCAATCAATCGGTATCAATCAAAAGCAAAGTAAGATGAAAAATAAATGTTTATAAAAAGTAATAATATTATATTTATAAATAACTAATAATACAGATAGAATGAGCAATTCATTTTAAGTGACCAATTATTGTAAGAGGGTTGCATATAGTGTTTTCACTATTCCCAGGTTCACTAAATCCAAATTGAGTTCTCCGACATCTTCCAGAAAATTACTGTTCGCAAATTCATGGACGCTAACTTGAAAAATTTGTTAAACGCAGTTTCTTTATGGAGAAATTTTCCGAGACCCTGAAGAATTGAGAAATGTGGAAAATTGAATGCATCGACGACCGACTTCATTTTTGACCTATTTTGTGCTTCACGGCACTAAAAAGTCTTAGCAACGTTCATAAAAATGGTAAGATGTTGGCAGGTCGAAGATTTATTCCTGTTTTGATGTATTATTCCGAGGAACCTTGGTTAAACCTTAGGTCTGTTTTCGACAAGCCAAATTGGTTAACTATTTTGTTGCACAATTTTGTTTCCTTTCCCTAAAGTATAGATATAACTTATTGATGCTTACGCAGATTTTTCACTTCAATATTTTTACAAACCTCAAAAGTCATGAGATAATCCGGCTACCTAGATTCTGACAATATCCAATGAAATTGGGTGGGTGGAGCTTTATCAGATCCAAGCGCAGTGGAGTGTTATCCAATATACCGACATTGCACGACCATGTGCAGGCGGGTTGTCTTGTTAGATAGCCAATGTAATTGAGGAACACTTCGTCCCATGTATTTTTCAAGGAGTGAGACATCTGGTGAATTCTGAGAGATTACCTGTGATTGAATCTTGTCAGAGAACTAAGTAATTAGGCCTTAGGTGTCTAACTTATTTTTCCTGTGATCTGAGGTGTTAGATATGGGCCAAAAATTTCATCGAAGTTATCACCTGCATCCTTTCCTATTGGCAGAAACAATAACAATTACCATTCGTGCGTAAGCAGTTAACATGAATTAGGTTAACACGTACAGTCGAGAGGGACTTTGATTCTATTCTTCCATCCGGGATGTCACGGTATTTAGGTTTATTTGAACAATTTTAAATATTTATAATGAAATTGCCCCATTTTGTAATTTTTTAAATTTGCATAATGCGTCAGAAATATCTTTTCCGTCAGATATAAATTCTTACGCAAATACCTGCATATAAGGGATCCACACTAAAGAAGCCTTTTGTATTTTTTTGCATTATGTCTACATAGCTAAGGTCTAAGTGCCAAAATAGTCAATGCACTAAGATCTCAGCGTATATACTTACTTTTATTCTTAATTTTTATTTAATTGTAATATTTTCTCTTATCCTGAATTTGGATGGTCTTATTTGTAACAATGGGTATACCATTCTATTTGTAAAACTATTCTGATAGTCCTAATAGCTCTAATATATAGTTCTATTCTAATATAGTTCTAATGTTTTCTAATAATTCCGGATGCTAGAAAATACGCTATATATACATTATGATCTTAAATGCTGGACAGCAGCTTTTTATCCAATGTAGAAGTCAAGAGGCAGTCTGCAATTGACATTTCCAAATATTTTTGGTGGATCGGTTTTTTTTTTGGGGGGGGGGCTTAAAGTTAATTTTGAAAGCCCAAGCTTTCCCCACTTTTTATATGTCTTTTAAGACTTGTAACTCCTTCAAATGCTTTCCGCAAAACATCTTATTACGATTCCTAGAATGGGAACTGATGAGAAAGACGGTCTCTTATCGCTCTACTAATGTACAATTCTTGTTCATTTTAACTTCTCTCTTTACTCGAACGAGGAAGTGTATCTTCCTCTTTTAGCTTCTGTATCATTTTAATTCTTTAAAAAGGAAAACTTTCATTCCATTTCTGTAATTAATCCTTTTGAAACTGGAAGCAACTCTTTGCTTGTAGTGAAAGAGAGAAAAGGTTTTTTCATTGTCTTGGCATAAATAAGTAATTTTTTCAAACTTCCTAATAGGTTAGCAGTCAAAAGTTGGAATATACAGCTAAATAGTCCTTGTTGTTATTTATTGATGACTAGGGTTTGCAACTTCCTACTCCCCTGCACCAAAACTGAAACATAGAATTGACATCCAGGCAATAAACCCTTTCCCTAAGGTACCATTTCCCTGGCCACTATCTTGTCACTATTTTATGTACCACTGGCCAGGCAAAGTATCTATTTTGTGGCTTTTTCCCCAATTCATTTATGTCGAAGCTTTTCTTAATTTTCGCAATCATATAAATTTCTTTTTGGGAAACCTTGGACAGTACAGAGAAAAACAGTGGACATATTTTCATAGAAAACTTTCACTTCACTTCTGTTATTAAACATCATCTTGAAACCGAAAACAGCTCGTTGCTTGCAGTAATAGAGAGTAGAGTTTTCTTCATTGTCTAGATATAAATAAATACTTCTTTCTAATTTTCTAGTATGATAACATTCAGAAGTTGAATATACAGTTAAATATTACATAACATTATTTGTTGGTGACGAGGATGTGCAACTCTCAGACTCACTCTCTGTGCATCGAAATAAAAAAACTGATATCCAGGTGATGGACCCTTTCTTTATGGCCCTAGTTCATCTGCCGAAATGTTATTACGTTTTGTTTACCACTAACAGTCCACCTCACTTCTGTTATCAAAAAATCATCTTTAAACTGAAAGCAGTTCTTTGTTTGCAGTAACAGAGAGTGAAGTTCTCTTTATTGTCTTGGTATAAGAACATACTTTTTTGTATGTATTTATACCTAGAGGTGTTTAAGTATGGGTGTATTTTTGTACCTTTTTAAAAGGTTAGCAGTCAGAAGTTGGATATACAGCTAAATAGTTTTAATATTATTTAGTGGCGACGAAGGTTTGCCGCTTACACACCCACTGCTTTAAACTTTGAGATATAAAACTGATGTCCAGTCCATGGGTCCTTTTCCTAAGATCCTATTTCACTGGCCACAATCTTATCACTGTTTAGTTACCCCTGACAGGCCAATTTACTTCTGTTATCAAAAAATCATCTTTAAACTGAAAGCAGCTCTTTGCTTGCAGTAACAGAGAGTAAAGTTCTCTTTATTGTCTTGGTATAAGAACATACTTTTCCGTATGTATTTATACCTAGAGGTGTTTAAGTATGGGTGTATTTTTGTAGCTTTTTAAAAGGTTAGCAGTCAGAAGTTGGATATACAGCTAAATAGTTTTAATATTATTTAGTGGCGACGAAGGGTTGCCGCTTACACACCCACTGCTTTAAACTTTGAGATATAAAACTGATGTCCAGCCCATGGGTCCTTTTCCTAAGATCCTATTTCACTGGCCACAATCTTATCACTGTTTAGTTACCCCTGGCAGGCCAATTTACTTCTGTTATCAAAAAATCATCTTTAAACTGAAAGCAGCTCTTTGCTTGCAGTAACAGAGAGTAAAGTTCTCTTTATTGTCTTGGTATAAGAACATACTTTTTTGTATGTATTTATACCCAGAGGTGCGTAACTATAGATGTATTTATGTACCTTTCTAATACGCTAACAGTCAGAAGTTGAATATATAGCTAAAGAGTTTAACAATATTAGAGTTTTTATAGTTTAAACTATAATTTTAAAACTATAGTTTTTAAACTATAAAAACTATTTTACTAATAAAAACGTTCATTAAAAATTAAAAGTTCTAGTTGCCTTTTTAAGTAACCGAAAAATTGGAGGGCAACTAGGCCTCCTTCCCCACCCCTTATTTCTCAAAATCGTCTGATCAAAACTAAGAGAACGCCATTTAGCCAAAAAAAGAATTAATATACAAATTTCATTTTAATAACTTATGTGCGGAGAGCCAAAATCAAACATGCATTAATTGAAAAACGTTCAGAAATTAAATAAAAAAAAACAAGTTTTTTAACTGAAAATAAGGAGCGACATTAAAACTTAAAACGAACAGAAATTACTCCGTGTATGAAAGGGGCTGTTCCCTTCTCAACGCCCTGCTCTTTACGCTAGAGTTTTTTACTGTTTAATAAAGTAGAATTGAGAGAAAGAGTCAAACTTTAGCGTAAAGAGCGGGGCGTTGAGAAGGGAACAGCCCCTTTCATACACGGAGTAATTTCTGTTCGTTTTAAGTTTTAATGTCGCTCCTTACTTTCAGTTAAAAAAACTAGTTTTTTTATTTAATATCATTAGGAAAGGAGGGAATGATTGATACTATGTGTGTCTGGAAAGGCTAAGAGTATCGATGCAAAATTTTGGGAAATGTTGAGGGGGAGTGAAGAGTTAAATCAGAAGAAACTATCTGCATTCAAGTTATCATAAAGGTGTATCTGCAATATCTTAGAAACAGGTCCCAAAACGAATAAATATTAAATAAAAAACCTAGCAAACATGCAGATAACAATACATCTATGGTACATCTAATATATATATATATATATATATATATATATATATATATATATATATATATATATATATATATATATATATATATATATATATATATATACATCTTAAAGCAAGCAAGGATCAAACTAGGATCAAGGAATATTAAAGTAAAACTTAAAATGAACCTAAACCATTAGAAACATGAATTTGTGTACCACCCCTTCCCTTCCCCAACCTGTATAAGTATGAAGACTTCTACGTCATTTGCGTTAAATTGAAAACTATAGGCTTATGTGTCTTGAACAGTCCTTGGAAAGAACCAATAAAATAAACTGAATATTTAATATATAATGATGCTAATTTCTGAGAGTTTAGGAATTCAGAGTTTAATTTCACTGTAAATTTTATTAGTATTTTTCAATGTTCTAAATGTAGATGAAAATATTTGTAATATAATATCTCTTCAGTAGCTCGAATAGCCAAACTTGCTTTCTTTTTTAATCCAGTTCGTGGTAACGAACTGTAGTAAGGAGCGATCCGGCTCAATAGTAACCAAAACTCTAAAAAATTATGAATTTTTATATAAATAGCTACATCAAAAGAATCGAATTTTAATGCTGATTTTAAATATATAAGTTTCATCAAGTTTAGTCTTAGCCATCAAAAGTTACGAGCCTGAGAAAATTTGCCTTATTTAGGAAAATAGGGGGAAACACCCCCTAAAAGTCATAGGATCTTAACGAAAATGACACCATCAGATTCAGCGTATCAGAGAACCCTATTGTAGAAGTTTCAAGCTCCTATCTACAAAAATGTGGAATTTTGCATTTTTTGCCAGAAGACAAATCACGGGTGCGTGTTTATTTGTTTGTTTTTTTGTTTTTTTTGTTTTTTTTCCCCAGGGGTCATCGTATCGACCAAGTGGTCCTAGAATGTCGCAAGAGGGCTCATTCTAACGGAAATGAAAAGTTCTAGTGCCCTTTTTAAGTGACCAAAAAAATTGGAGGGCATCTAGGCCCCCTCCCACGCTCATTTTTTTCCCAAATTCAACGGATCAAAATTTTGAGATAGCCATTTTGTTTGGCATAGTCGAAAATCTTAATAACTATGTTTTTGGGTATGACTTACTCCCCCACAGTCCCTGGGGGAGGGGTTGCAAGTTACAAACTTCAACCAGTGTTTACATATAATAATGGTTATTGGGAAGTGTACAGACGTTTTTAGGGGGATTTTTTTGGTTTTGGGGGTAGGATTGAGGGAGGGGGCTATGTGGGAGGATCTTTTCTTGGAGAAATATGCCATGGGGAAAAAAATCCAATGAAAAGGGCGCAGGATTTTCTAGCATTACTATAAAAAAAAAACAATGAAAAAATAAACATGAAAACGTTTTTTCAAATGAAAGTAAGGAATAGCATTGAAATTTAAAACAAACAGAGATTATTACGCATATGAAGGGTTCTAAAAATACTTTAGCATAAAGAGCGAGGTATTTAGGAGGAGATAAATACCTCGCTCTTTATGCTAAAATATTTTTAGTGATTTCAACTATTTATTCTACGGCCTATTTGATTCAGGGGTCATTCTTAAAGAATTGGAACAAAACTTACGATTTAGTGTGAAGAGCGAGGTATTAACGAGGGTACAAACCCCCTCATACACATAATAAAAATATAAGAATATAAAAGTTTGTTACGTAAGTTAATTCTTAAGTTACGTATATTTTTTACTAATAAAAACGTTCGTTGAATATTAAAAGTTCTAGTAGCCTTTTTAAGTAATCGAAAAATTGGAGGGCAGCTAGGCCTCCTTCCCCACCCCTTATTTCTCAAAATCGTCTGATCAAAACTAAGAGAAAGCCATTTAGCCAAAAAAAATTAATATACTAATTTCATTTCAATAATTTATGTGCGGAGCGCCAAAATCAAACATGCATTAATTCAAAAACGTTCAGAAATTAAATAAAAAAAACTAGTTTTTTTAACTGAAAGTAAGGAGCGACATTAAAACTTAAAACGAACAGAAATTACACCGTATATGAAATGGGTTGTCCCCTCCGCAGTCCCACGCTCTTTACGCTAAAGTTTTTAGTTGTTTTAAAAAGTAGAATTGTGGCAAAGAGTCAAACTTTAGCGTAAAGAGCGTGGGACTGCGGAGGGGACAACCCATTTCATATACGGAGTAATTTCTGTTCGTTTTAAGTTTTAATGTCGCTCCTTACTTTCAGTTAAAAAAACTAGTTTTTTTTATTTAATAAAGGTAAAGATTAAAAGTAATGCATTCAATTGCTACATAAAATACATTCATAGTGTAAGTCTAATAATTCAGGTAAATAATTTAGCTGTACAAGTTTATCAGAAGAAACGCTATAGCGTTCCCTTATAGTAAAGGCCATAAGGCTTCAATGCTTTATTACCTCTTTTTCTCTGGAGGTACTTTATGTGGAACGGGTGGTCGTATAAACTTCGAAGGAGTCTCATTCGATTGAAAATCGGAAGTTCTATTGCCCTCTTTTAGATTCAAAACTTATCGGAGGGCCACATGCTCGACGTCACATTCTCTTTCCACAAATTTATGCGATCAAAATTTCGAAATAGCGTTTATTTTTTTTTAAATAGTCCAAAGATCGGAGAACAAACACTGCAGGGTCAACACAGCCCCCCAGAGCCCAGGGAACGGTGTCGGAAGTAATGCCCCGAGGGTATATAAAGTTTTTATGGAAGCGGTGGTCACAACAACTTTGTAGGAGACACATTTGATTAGAAATTGAAAGTTTTAGTTCCCTTATCAAGAATCAAGAGCGAACGGAGAGCAAATAGCCCCTCACATACAATCTTTTCCCTAAATGCATCTAATCAGAACCTTGAGATAGCATTTTTTTTTTATTAACACTGCAAAGATCATATAAAAATGCTTCCGGAGTCGACAGCCACCCCCAAAGCCTTGGGGGAAGAATTGTAAGTTATGCCTTGGCGGTATATAAGGTTTTTACGGAAGAGGTGGTCTCATAAACTTTAAAACTCATAGGGGGGCATATTCTCACGCACTCATTCACAATCACTCACTCAATCAACTCACTAACTCATAATCGCTCACTTACTCGCACTCATACTCACACTCAATCACTCATGCTCACTCTTTCACTCACAGTAACACTCACTCAGTCATTTACTCAAACTCACTCTCTCACACTCACACCCAGGTGGCAGGAATAATCGTATAAACTTCGGAGGAGGGCTCATTTGATTAAAAGTCGGAAATTCTCGTGGTTTTTTAAGAGTCAAAAGTAATCTAAGGGCAACTATCCCCTCATACACTCTTTTCCCCAAATATATCTGATCGAAATTTTGCAATAAGTATTTTGAATTTCACGCAACAATGCCTTTGGGGTTGACACAGTCCCCCCAGTGCCCGGGAAAAAGGATCATAAGATATATCCCGGGGGCATAGAAAGTTTTTATGGAATGGGTGGTCGTATAAAATTTAAAGGAGGCTCGCTTGAATTGAAATTGAGAATTCTATGTTCCTTCAACGAGTCAAGTGAGCCAAGGACAACTATAACCGCAATTCTCCTTTCCCCCAAATATATCCAATCGAAATTTTTGTATAGACACTTTGTTCAAATTAATCTAAAGATCATATAACAACACATCCGGGATTGACAGAGCCCCCAAGATCCCGAGGGCAAGAGTTGTAAGTTATGCCCCGGGGGCACGTAATGTTTTTATCCAAGGGGTGGGCGTATAGACTTCAAAAGGGGTGCATTTGATCGGAAATTAGAATTTATAATTCCTTTTTCTAAGATTCATGTGATTGGAGGGCAACTAGTCCCCTACGCAGTCTTTTCCCAACTGTATCTGAAGAAAATTTTGAGATAGCCATTTTGCTCAAAATAGTCCAAAGATCATAAAACAATGCCTCTCTGGTGGAAACAACCCCCAGAGCCCAGGGGCAAGGATTATGAGTTATTCCGCGGGGGCATATAAGGTTTTTATGGAAGGGGTGGTCGTATTAACTTTGCAGGACATTGATTTAATTGTAAATGGAGGCTCTAGCTCTCTTTTTAAGAATCCAAAGTGGTCGGAGGGCAACTAGCCCCCACACTCTATTTTTCCCAAATGCATCCGATCAAAATTTTGAGATAACCGTTTTGCTCAAAATATTCTATATACAGTGTAACAATGCCCCAAAGTTTCATACAGTCCGACAAAAAGGGATGTAAGTTAACCCTTAGGGGGTTTAACTAAGGGGTAAGGGGGTTAGGTTTAACTAAGTTTAACTAAGGGGGTTTAACTAAAACTGATTTAAATGCTTATACAATGGAAATCAATAAGCTTCCTAAGTTACTAGGTTATTCTTGCAAGATTATGTAAATACGAGGTTTTTGATTTCGCCGAATTCACAGATTTAGTGAGTAAAGGGGAGGGAAAAAATTAAAGGTGAATGCAGGGCTTTTTGAGCAAAAAATATGTTTGTTAAATTTATTTTTTAAGTGCCACCGTGGAAAAACTGCCCTTTTATGGAAGAGCATCCTCCAAAACAACTGAACAGATGTTGGATATGGATAACGTGTCGTAGAATGTACCAAAAGCAAATCTGTTTATTTTACAACTGCAAACATTTAAGAATTAATTCATATGTTAATGCTTTGATTGTTTTTTTGCTTTTAACTGTAGCTGAAATATAATATAGCTATTAGCTTTGCAAAATAAAGATGTTAATACGACTGAGAGAAGAGGAGGTGGAGTTATAAAATACTAGCGCTTTACTGAAAACGAATTATAATACAAATATTTTCCTTTGTACTTATTACAACATGGAAAAAATGCAATAAAATAAAATCTTGAACTGATAAGCTTTCAGTCACTAATATTGTATATAAACTATTCTGTTCAATTTTATGAGTTCCAAGACCGTTTAAGACACATAGAGTTTCCAGTAAACCGCCAATAGCGCAGTATGCCTTGGATTTTTATAGTTAGTGAAGGGGGCAGTAGCCAAACTCTTGTTTTTACTAACTCTTGTTTTCGTTTTAAGCTTTATTTGCATATTCAATTTGAGTTCTCCTCGTTTTAAGTTTATATATTCCTTTATATAAGTCCCTGCAGTATATTTGTTTGCTATGATTGTTATACCCTTTACTTTTCTTTGAAAAACTTGATTTCTGGAATTTTTTAAAAATTAATTTCTGTTCGATTTTGATTGACAAAGTCTCAAGTTTTCCGGCATTCCCCAGTTCAAAATAAATTTCTTTTTTCAACATGAAAGTTCTTTCAAAGTGCCAAAACTAGTATCGAAGCAAGATCGTATAAAATTAAAGAAAGTATCAAACCGTATGACTACCCTTACATATAAACCCTCACTCCGTTAAGCCCTCACTTAGTGCTATAAAAAAAATATCTTTCACAGGTATCAAAATCTGTCAAAATTCCCAAAAATCATTTAAAATAATTCTAAATATCCATAGACAGCATTAAGTAACAAAAACGTAAGCCCATAGAAATTTTTTTTCTAGTCAGTGCTTAGTTTTTCCTCAATCTAAGCAGTGTCCACTTTATATTTAAAGTTCCGAATCTTCTTCATCCATTCTAAATTACCTGAGACGCTCCTTGAGACGCATAACTTCAATCTCCCTTTTCTTTTTGCTCGCGTTCCAAACTTATTCAAGCGTCATGACAATCAGCCATACAACTTCCATTTCTCTATACTTGCCTTGACTCTGTATATAATTAAATAAAAAAAAAAAAAACAAGTTTTTTTAAATGAAAGTAAGGAGCGACATTAAAACTTAAAACGAACAGAAATTACTCCGTATATGAAAGGGGCTTTTCCTCCTCGACACCCCGCTCCTTACGCTAAGTTTTTTATTGTTTTAAAAAGTAGAGTTGCGAGAAAGAATCAAACTTTAGCGCAAGGAGCGGGGTGTCGAGGAGGAAAAGCCCCTTTCATATACGGAGTAATTTCTGTTCGTTTTAAGTTTTAATGTCGCTCCTTACTTTCATTTAAAAAAACTTGTTTTTTTTTTATTTAATTTCTGAAATTTTTTGAATTAATGCATGTCTGATTTTGGCTCTCCGTACATAAATTACTAAAATGAAATTTGCATATTAAATCTTTTTTTGGCTAAATGGCTTTCTCTTAGTTTTGATCAGACGATTTTGAGAAATAAGGGGTGGGAAAGCAGGTCTAGTTGCCCTCCAATTTTTCGGTTACTCAAAAAGGCAACTAGATCTTTTAATTTTTAACGAACGTTTTTATTAGTAAAAAAAAACGTAACTTAAGAATTAACTTACGTAACAAACGTACATAACTTACGTAACTTACGTTACGTTTTATCCCAATTCATTAAGAATGACCCCTGAATCAGAAAGGCCGTAGAATAAATAGTTGAAATTATTTAAAAAATTTTTAGCATAAAGAGCGAAGTATTTATCTCCTCCTAAATACCTCGCTCTTTCTGCTAAAGTATTTTTAGAACCCTTCATATGCGTAATAATCTCTGTTCGTTTTAAGTTTTGTGCTTCTCCTTACTTTCAATTGAAAAAACTTTTTCATGTTTATATTTTCATTGTTTTTTTTATAGTAATGCTAGAAAGTCCTGCGCCCTTTTCATTGAATTTCTCTTCCCCCATGAAATACTCCTCCAAGGAAAGATCCTCCCATATAGCCCCCTCCCCTGAACCCCACACCCAAACCAAAAAAATCCCCCTGATAACGTCGGTACACTTCCCAGTAACCATTACTGTATGTAAACATTGGTCAAAGTTTGTAACTTGCAGCCCCTCCCCCAGGGACTGTGGGGGGTAAGTCATCCCCAAAGACATAGTTATTATGGTTTTCAACTATGCGGAACAAAATGGCTATTTCAAAATTTTGATCCGTTGACTTTGGGAAAAAATGAGCGTGGGAGGGGGCCTAGGTGCCCTCCAATTTTTTTGGTCACTTAAAAAGGGCACTAGAACTTTTCATTTCCGTTAGAATGAGCCCTCTTGCAACACTCTAGGACCACTTGGTCGATACGATGACCCCTGGAAAAAAAACAAAAAAAAAACAAAAAAACAAATAAACACGCACCCGTGATTTGTCTTCTGGCAAAAAAATACGAAATTCCACATTTTTGTAGATTGGACCTTGGAATTTTTTCTATAGGGTTCTCTGATACGCTGAATGCGATGGTGTAATTTTCGTTAAGATCCTATGACTTTTAGGGGGTGTTACCCCCTATTTTCCAAAATAAGGTAATTTTTCTCAGGCTTGTAACTTTTGGTGACAAAGACTAAATTTGATGAAATTTATATATTTAAAATCAGCATAAAAATCCGATTCTTTTGATATATCTTTTAGTATCGAAATTCCGTTTTTTAGAGTTTCGTTTACTATTGAGCCGGGTCGCTCCTTACTACAGTTCGTTACCACGAACTGTTTGATCTAGTTTCGAAGTTTTTATCATTTCTTCTATTATTTTCGGTTTCAGCGTTCCCACCCATTCAAAATTTCAGACAGAAACTAATAAAACTTACGGTTAAAATACGAAAAAGATTGAAAAAATGACTAGTCCCATTTTACGTTTATTCGTATTTGAAAACCGCAATTCTCTAATTTTTTGCTTCATTTGTGTCAAAATTGTGGAGTTTGACTTTTTCGTCAGTGTTGCCATGTTGAACCGTGAAAATCAATAAGTAAAACTAGTTAGATAAATGTGGCAGCCACTTTTTCTCCATAAAAGCTCAATCAATAAGTCTTTTAATTCCCAAAGGCCACTGCACCTTCAAAGTATTGCTTTACCTTCTTAAACCTTTAGATACCAAATGATTTCTTGTTATTTTTGGTCGTTTTTCACAAGCCATTCTTTCACCCATGCCCGCTACTACCAAAAATGTGTTTATAGGCCTTTTTCCTTAAAAATTGAACTTTTGGTTCTCTTAATTTTATAAGATGCTAGCTGTTGGTGTGGCTCTTCGCGCCACACCAACAGCGTGCGTAAAAGCTCAAGGGCCCCCCAAGCCCCCCCCCCGCGCGCGTAAGTCGTTACGTGCCATATTAGTTACGCGCCATTGTAGTTGTGTCCCTATGTCCCACCTGTGAATATAGATATATATATATATATCTATACTAGCTGTTGGGGTGGCGCTTCGCGCCACCCCAACACCTAGTTGGTGGGGGCGCTTCGTGCCCCCCCCAAGCCCCCCCGCGCGCGTAAGTCGTTACGCGCCATATTAGTTACGCGCCATTGTAGTTGTGTCCCTATGTCCCACCTGTGAATATAGATATATATATATATATATATATATATATATATATATATATATATATATATATATATATATATATATATATATATTTAACTACGTAAAACTTGCGAATATACAACATTCTTTGCTGTCCCATTGTCTGTGCATATAAATAGATTTTCAGGTTTACCGACTCTTGAACATGCAACATATAATGGTCCATGGGAAAACAATCCGTATTCAGATCTATACCTCATGATTCTAATGATTGCCCTTGAGCTTTGTTGATGGTGATTGCTAATCGACCATTCCCTGAGTCGCCATCGTCATTTATATATCCCCCTGTGCACCCCGGCGTCCCCTTTGTAGTTATGTCCCTGTGTCCCGGTCGTCATTTATATTCCCTGCGTCCCGGTCGTCATTTGTGTCCCGGTGTTCCAGTCTGTGATTTCTCTTTGAGTGTCCCGGGCGTCATTTATATTCCTTGTGTCCCGGTGTCCCGGTCGTCATTTATATCCCCCTGTGCCCCCCGGCGTCCCCATTGTAGTTGTGTCCCTGTGTCCCGGTCGTCATTTATATTCCCCGTGTCCCGGTCGTCATTTGTATCCCGGTGTCCCGGTCTGTATATACATTCGTTTTTTAGTTTTGTTTTTCTCCTTTATTTTTTTCCTTTTTTCTTTTTTTTCTTTTTTAGTTTATTTAGATTTTTAGATTTTTTAGTTTTTTTATTAGTTTTTAATTTTTTTTGTAGTTTTTACCATTTTTTTAGTTTTTTTAGTTTTTTTTTACTTATGTCCTGGTCGTCATTTATACTCCCTGTGTCCCGGTCGTCATTTGTGTCTCGGTGCTTTGTTGTTTGCTAATTTATATTATATTTATATTTATATTTTTTATATTTATTAATATTTTTTTAGTTTTCTTTTTCTCTTATTTTTCAGTTTTTTCCTTTTTCTTAGTTTTTTCTTTTTTAGTTTTTAGTTTTTTTTTGTTTTTTACCTTTTTTTAGTTTTTTTAATTTTTTTAGGTTTTTAGCTTTTTTAGTTTTTTTTATTAGTTTTTAGTTCTTTTTTTTTAGTTTTTGCCTTTTTTTAGTTTTTTCAGTTTTTTTAGTTTTTAGTTTTTTACCTTTTTTTAGTTTTTTTTAGTTTTTTAGCTTTTTTAGTTTTTTTTTCTTTTTAGTTTTTTTTGTAGTTTTTACCTTTTTTAGTTTTTTTTCTTCTTTTGTATTAGTGTGAAATAATTCAGACGTCATATGCGGACAAACACGACGTCACTCGACAGACAGACAGACAGACATAACCCACAAACAACTTATTTTTATATATATTTATTCATATTTTTTTAGTTTTCTTTTTCTCTTTTATTTTTCAGTTTTTTCCTTTTTTTTAGTTTTTTTCTTTTTTAGTTTTTAGTTTTTTTTAGTTTTTTACCTTTTTTTAATTTTTATAAAAATAAGTTGTCTGTGGATCTGTGGATCAGGTGTGACGTCGTGTTTGTCCGCATATGACGTCTGAATTATTTCACACTAATACAAAAGAAGAAAAAAACTAAAAAAGGTAAAAACTACAAAAAAAACTAAAAAGAAAAAAAAACTAAAAAAGCTAAAAAACTAAAAAAAACTAAAAAAAGGTAAAAATCTAATAACTAAAAAAAAACTGAAAAAAATAAAAAAAGGCAAAAACTACAAAAAAATAAAAACTAATAAAAAAACTAAAAAAGCTAAAAAACTAAAAAAACTAAAAAAAACTAAAAAAAGGTAAAAAACTAAAAAAAACTAAAAACTAAAAAAGAAAAAAACTAAAAAAAAGGAAAAAACTGAAAAATAAAAGAGAAAAAGAAAACTAAAAAAATATGAATAAATATATATAAAAATAAGTTGTTTGTGGGTTATGTCTGTCTGTCTGTCTGTCGAGTGACGTCGTGTTTGTCCGCATATGACGTCTGAATTATTTCACACTAATACAAAAGAAGAAAAAAAAACTAAAAAAGGTAAAAACTACAAAAAAACTAAAAAGAAAAAAAACTAAAAAAGCTAAAAAACTAAAAAAAACTAAAAAAAGGTAAAAAACTAAAAACTAAAAAAAACTGAAAAAACTAAAAAAAGGCAAAAACTAAAAAAAAACTAAAAACTAATAAAAAAACTAAAAAAGCTAAAAAACTAAAAAAAACTAAAAAAACTAAAAAAAGGTAAAAAACAAAAAAAAACTAAAAACTAAAAAAGAAAAAACTAAAAAAAGGAAAAAAACTGAAAAATAAGAGAAAAAGAAAACTAAAAAAATATTAATAAATATAAAAAATATAAATATAAATATAATATAAATTAGCAATCAACAAAGCACCGAGACACAAATGACGACCGGGACACAGGGAGTATAAATGACGACCAGGACATAAGTAAAAAAAAAAAACTAAAAAAACTAAAAAAATGGTAAAAACTACAAAAAAACTAAAAACTAATAAAAAAACTAAAAAATCTAAAAATCTAAATAAACTAAAAAAGAAAAAAAAGAAAAAAGGAAAAAGATGAAGGAGAAAAACAAAACTAAAAAACGAATGTATATACAGACCGGGACACCGGGATACAAATGACGACCGGGACACGGGGAATATAAATGACGACCGGGACACAGGGACACAACTACAATGGGGACGCCGGGGGGCACAGGGGGATATAAATGACGACCGGGACACCGGGACACAAGGAATATAAATGACGCCCGGGACACTCAAAGAGAAATCACAGACTGGAACACCGGGACACAAATGACGACCGGGACACAGGGAATATAAATGACGACCGGGACACAGGGACATAACTACAAAGGGGACGCCGGGGTGCACAGGGGGATATATAAATGACGATGGCGACTCAGGGAATGGTCGATTAGCAATCACCATCAACAAAGCTCAAGGGCAATCATTAGAATCATGAGGTATAGATCTGAATACGGATTGTTTTCCCGTGGACCATTATATGTTGCATGTTCAAGAGTCGGTAAACCTGAAAATCTATTTATATGCACAGACAATGGGACAGCAAAGAATGTTGTATATTCGCAAGTTTTACGTAGTTAAAAACATATATATATATATATCTATCTATATTCACAGGTGGGACATAGGGACACAACTACAATGGCGCGTAACTAATATGGCACGTAACGACTTACGCGCGCGGTGGGGCTTGGGGGGGGCGCGAAGCGCCCCCACCAACTAGGTGTTGGGGTGGCGCGAAGCGCCACCCCAACAGCTAGTATATATATATATATATATATATATATATATATATATATATATATATATATATATATATATATATATATATATATATATATATATATATATATATATATATATATATATATATATATATATATATATATATATATATATATATATGAAACAAATACAAAGTAGAAACAATAGGGAAAATCTTTTCAAGACAGTGGAAATCAGTTCTGTGAATATTTCGGCCCTATGTGTAAGGGCCGTCTTCAGCACAACAAATTCACATGAGTGAATTTCGAACCACCTGTTTTATCCCCAAATCATTACTGACGAGTGAAGATTTTTCTGCTTTAGGTTGGCATATATTTGACAATCCGTCCCACAGGATACTTTTTGAAAAATCTTCACTCATCAGTAATGATTTGGGGATAAAACAGGTGGTTCAAGAATCAATCGAAATTAATCTCAAAATAAATAATAATATTTCTTTGAACAGGGACTTAGGGGAATACTCACTAAATTATTTATGCTCAAATTTAATTAAAAATGATCAAACAAAATATTTTACTAAACCGATTTATAATAGTATTGAACCAGCTACGAAAAGGCCTTAGAGAGAGGCTGCTAAAAAATCAAGGTTGGCTCTGAGAAATTGCACTTAATCACTTTGTTATCTTTAGTTTGAATGAATTTATATTCTCACTTCATTCTTTTTGTCAGTCCTGGTTGAACTTCATTGAAGTAAGGATGCTAGGGCTGTTTTTAAAACAGCCCTAAACAGCCCTGTTTTTAAAACAGCCCTGTATCCAATTTTAGCGTCCGATTTT
This sequence comes from Artemia franciscana, assembly GCF_032884065.1. Classification (NCBI taxonomy): domain Eukaryota; kingdom Metazoa; phylum Arthropoda; class Branchiopoda; order Anostraca; family Artemiidae; genus Artemia; species Artemia franciscana. The sequence goes on from NC_088873.1 coordinate 1,807,000, forward strand.
CCCTATTGTTTCTACTTTGTATTTGTTTGCTATATATATATATATATATATATATATATATATATATATATATATATATATATATATATATATATATATATATATATATATATATATATATATATATATATATATATATATATATATATATGTTTTTAACTACGTAAAACTTGCGAATATACAACATTTTTCGCTGTCCCATTGTCTGTGCATATAAACAGATTGCCAGGTTTACCGACTCTTGAACATGAAACATATAATTGTCCATGGGAAAAACAATCCGTATTCAGATCTATACCTCATTATTCTAATGATTGCCCTTGAGCTTTGTTGATGGTGATTGCTAATCGAATATTTCGATTAGCAATCACCATCAACAAAGCTCAAGGGCAATCAATAGAATAATGAGGTATAGATGTGTCCCCATCGTAATTTATATATCCCCCCTGTGCCCCCGGTGTCCCCGTTGTATTTATGTCCCTTGTCCCGTGTCCCGGTCGTCATTTATATTCCCTGTGTCCTGGTGTTCCGGTCGTCATTTGTGCCCCGGTCTGTAATTTCTCTTTGAGTGTCCTTGTCGTCATTTATAATCCCTCTGTTCCGGTGTTCCTTTCGTCATTCTCTCTTTGAGACGCAAGCCTGTTTTCACGTTGTTCTTGTGATTCCTCGGCTCGCTTTCTTTTCTTACTTTCTCTATTAGCCGCAAGCCTTTTGGCATACACTCTGTGAGCAGCTTCCTCGGCTGTTTCTTCTGCCATTGTAGGATTTGTACTAAAATTTCTCTTTGAGCAGCTTCCACGGCTGTTTCTTCTGCCACTGTAGGATTTATACTGAAATTTCTCTTTGAATCGCCCCCCTATAAACTTATAATGACGTCATATAAAAAGCCTTATATACCTTTAATGACGTCATATGCGGACAAACACACAAACATACATCTTATTTTTATATATATAGATATGCAGTTGTGTGAGGTTCACCTAAACAATTCAAACAATCTGATTTTATTTTTACTGCACTTGGTAATTGAAAACTTCGTTCTAGAAATTTATATTTCAACCCTTCAGTCCCTCAAAGTAAATGTGAAACACCCATATGCTGGTCGTTCACTACTAAAAAACGACGTATCCCAGCTTTAAATTAAAATGAGAAATGTAAACGTGGTAAGATATGAAGGAAATATCTCGAATCTTAAAAAATAATTTCAAATCTGTTATAAAGTGAAGCTTAAACGAACAGAAATTTCCGCCAATGAGAATTTGGCTACTGGCTCTGTAAAGGCCTCTTAAAGACTAAAATGTCATTTACTCTTTATTGAAAGTTGAATAGATTCCTTGAACAATTGCTTATTTATGTTCTGTTTAGATATACATTTCCAGTGAAAGGAAATTAAAAGAAAAAAGTATTGAATAACAAAAGATCTAACTTAAAATAGCAAAATTATTATAAGAAATTGTTTGTTTGTCAGTTTTTATTTGTTTTTATTTATTAAGTTTCATAGAAATTTTTTTTTGTCGATAATTTTTTTAAAAATTGTTTATGTTTATTATTATAAGGATATCCAAAATAGTTTTTAGGGATCGAGACTGCTGGAATACAGATTACACAGCTGCTTACGTGGAAGTAAAAATCCTTTGCAACTTAAATATTTAATATATTTTAGTTTTAAACTATTGTATTTCACAATTAGCCTGCATAAATCCTGCCTAGCAATTAGCCTGAACTACCAGCTTCGGTGAAAATCAAACACTATCTGTGAAATATGCAATTGTTGAGTTTTGACTTCCTCCTAAATCTAGAAATAACTTTGCTCTTTTAATTCTTAACTTCTAATGATTTCAGTTTAGCTTTATTATTATATTACTACACTTTCTTTGATCTAAAATCTCGCTTGAAGGTTTCCTGTTATCAGCTCCAAAGACAAGGCAGCTTGAAGGAGAACAAATGAAAAAAAAAACAACTTTTGAATCTGCTTTAGCAGCTCACATTTTCAAACAGTTCGTGGTAACGAACTGTAGTAAGGAGTGACCCGGCTCAATAGTAACCGATACTCTAAAAAATGGAATTTTGATACCAATACTTACATCAAAAGAATCGCATTTTATTGCTGATTTAAAATATATAAGTTTCAACAAGATCAGCTTATATCCATCAAAAGTTAAGAGCCTGATAAAATTTGCCTCATTTCAGAAAATAGGGGAAAACACCCCTAAAAGTCACACAATCTTAACGAAAATCACACCATCAGATTCAACGTATCAGAAAACCTTATTGTAGAAGTTTCAAGCTCCTATCTACAAAAATGTGGAATTTCGCATTTTTTGCCAGAAGACAGACCACGGATGCGTGTTTATTTGAGTGGTCCTAGAATGTCGCGAGAGGGCTCATTTTAACGGAAATTAAAAGTTCTAGTGCCATTTTTAAGTGACCGAAAAATGGAGGGTACCTAGGCCCCCTCCCACGCTCATTTTTCCCAAAAGTTACCGGATCACAATTCTGAGATAGCCATTTTATTCACCATAGTCGAAAAACCTAATAACTATGTCTTTTGGGACGACTTACTCCCCCGCAGTCCCCGTGGGAGGGGTTGCAAGTTACAAACTTTGACCTGTGTTTACATATAGTAATGGTTACTGGGAAGTGTACAGACGTTTTCAGGGGATTTTTGTTTCTAGCGTTAATTGAAAAAAAAAAACAATGAAAAAATAAACATGAAAAGTTTTTTCTACTGAAAGTAAGGAGTAGCATTAAAACTTAAAACGAATAAAAATTATTACGCATATGAGGGGTTTACCTCCTCGTTATACCTCACTCTTTACGCTAAAGTATTCTTAGTAATTTCAACTATTTATTCTACAACCTTTGTGATTCAGAGGTCATTCTTAAGGAATTGGGACAAAATTTAAGCTTTAGGGTAAAGAGCGAGGTATCGACGAGGGCTGAACCCCCTCATACACGCAATAAAAACATACGAATAGAGAAGTTTGCTACGTAAATTAATTCGTAAGTTATATATATTTTTTAGCAATGAAAACTTTGTAAAAAAATTTAAAGTTCTAGTTGCTTTTTTAAGTAATCCAAAAATTGGAGGGCAACTAGGCCTCCTCCCTCGGTCCTTTTTCTCAAAATCTTCCGATTAATTGCAATTAATTAATGTGCAAATTTCTTTTTAATTCTTTATGTACGGAGAGCCAAGATCAAAACATGCATTAGTTCAAAAACGTCCAGAAATTAAATATAAAAAAAAACAAGTTTTTTTTAAATGAAAGTAAGGAGCAACATTAAAACTTAAAACGAACAGAAATTACTCCGTATATGAAAGGGGCTTTTCCTCCTTAACGCCCCGCTCTTTACGCTAAAGTTTCTTACTATTTTAAAAATAGAGTTATGAGAAAGAGTCAAAAAAAGGGAAGGGACTGCGCAGGCCTATTCTCCACCAACAGTTTTAAAGTATCTCCTTTAGATGTGGAAATTAGTTGATTTAGTAGCGGTTGTACCATAATTGACCCTAAAAACCGTGAGAAATTGATAAACATAGAGATGGCAGTGAAGTCGGAACTTCACTTGACTGAACTAAAACTCTAATAGAGTTCTGCATTCAGTAATTTGAAGAAGATATCTAAGGGATCAGGGATGTCTCTAGAAACCGACGCAAGCTAGAGTCTAACTTGCTTAAATTCAAAGTGCACGGCCTAGTATCATCTTTGTCTGCATTAGCCACAAAAAAAAAAAAAAAAAAAAAAAAAAAAAAAAAAAAAAAAAATCAGATATTGGTTTACATTTATTAGTAAATAGTAAAAACGTGGTTGTTTTAGTAAAAATATCGCCGGAACTAGTTGTCACATGCACATCTAATACATCTAATACTTACTGGTACATCTAATACATCTAATGAGATACGCCTAGTGTAGTAGGTATGTTATAACCTTTGTCTGAATTATCTTTTTTTAACAGTGATTGTCAGTCATTTTCAAGTGAAATATGGTTTTCCTATGTGTGTTTAAGGTTTCTTGGTCCTTTAATAATTTTAAAGTGAGAAACCTAAATAAAAATGAGAGGATTCGTTCTTCACGTTCAAGATAGTATAATATTTTTCCATACTTCCTTTTTTTGTAGTTTTTACCTTTTTTAGTTTTTTTTTAATTTTCATTTTTTTAGTTTTCTTTTTCTACTTTATTTTTCAGTTTTTTTTCTTTTTTTATTTTTTTTCCTTTTAGTTTTTTTAGTTTTCCTTTAAGTTACATACAATTTAATACTTAATTAAATTTACATATTCATCTATTTTTGCATATCGTGCTGTTTTTTTCTCAATGCTCAGTTTAGCTTCAGACTTTCCCCCATCAAGCTAAGAATTAAGTTTAATAATTTTCTCTTGAAAAATCTTTTACATCACACTGTTTTCTCAATGATATTTAATCAAAGTTCTCGAGCATCAATAGCTGAAATTTCCCTATAGAAATCTAAGTTTCTTAAGAGATATTAATTCCTAAATATATTTCTTCATTTATTGACAATCTCTCAACGGAAAAATCACTACTGTCATATTGATTTCCTTTATACTTTCTTAACATTTACTAGGGTCTCAGCTAATATTTCTTTTTTATTCTTATTCAAATAGTAAATATATTGAATAGTAAAATTCTATTTTATTTTTATATGATCGCTTTAAAATATGAATTGACCTTACGGGGGAGATAGTAAAACAAAAAGAAATTAAAATAGATAATTATTTTACTTGTAAAGATATCAGACACTGATATATGAATAGATAAACTCTAAAAGAAGTCAAAATTAAAATGAATACTTGAGTCAAACTTCAAACGAACAAACCTTACTTCGAACGGGAGCTTGGCTTGAACAGTGTCCTTTAACCTTTCAAAAGATTGACAAAAACACAAAAATAAATTCCTATAATAATCGAAATGACTCTGAAGGACTAATAGAAACGAACTGAATGTTTAATATATAATTGTGTTAATTCGAAGCAATTAAAATATCAAGATTATTTTCACATTAATTCTTTTTTATTTTTGAATCTTATACAACACCTAGTTAGTGGGGGTGCTTCGCACCCCCCAAGCCCCCGCGCGCGTAAGTCGCTACGCGCCATATTAGTTACGTGCCATTGTAGTTGTGTCCCTGTGTCCCACCTGTGAATATAGATAGATATATATATGTTTTTAACTACGTAAAACTTGCGAAATGCAACATTCTTGGCTGTCCCATTGTCTGTGCATATAAATAGATTGTCACATTTACCGACTCTTGAACATGCAATTCCCATATAATTGTCTATTGGAAAAACAATCCGTATTCAGATCTATACCTCATTATTCTAATGATTGCCCTTGAGCTCTGTTGATGGTGATTGCTAATCGAACATTCCCTGTGTCCCCGTCGTCATTTGTAAATCCCCCCTGTGCCCCCCGCGTCCCCGTTGTAGTTGTGTCTCTGTGTCCCGGTCTTCATTTAGATTCCCTGTGTCCCGGTCGTCATTTGTGTCCCGGTGTCCCAGTCTGTAATTTCTCTTTGAGTGTCCCGGTCGTCATTTATGTTCCCTGTGTCCCGATGTCCCGGTCGTCATTTGCGTCCCGGTCTGTAATTCCTCTTTGAGTGTCCCGATCGTCATTTATATTCCCTGTGTCCCAGTCGTCATTTGTGTCCCGGTGTCCCGGTCTGTAGTATCATCTTATAATGACGTCATATACAAAGCCTTATATACTTATATCTTGCGAATATACAATATTCTTCGCTGTCCCATTGTCTGTGCATATAAATAGATTGTCAGGTTTACCAACTCTTGAGCATGCAACATATAATTGTCCATGGGAAAAACAATTGCCCTTGAGCTTTGTTGATGGTGATTGCTAATCGAACATTCTCTGTGTCCCGGTCGTCCTTTATATATCGAAACTGTGCCCCCCGGTGTCCCCGTTGTAGTTGTGTCCCTGTGTCCCGGTCGTCATTTATATTCCCAGTGTCCCGGTCGTTATTTGTGTCCAGGTGTCCCACTCTGTAATTTCTCTTTGAGTGTCCCGGTCGTCATTTATATTCCCTGTGTCCTGGTGTCCCGGTCGTCATTTGTGTCCCGGTGTCTCGGTCTGTAATATCGTCAGTCGACAAACATGACTTGAGTCGACAAACAACTTCATGACGGCGTAATGCTCAATCCTTATAATGACGGCAGTCGACAAACATGCATGACGTCAGTCAACACACAACACACAAACAACTTATTTATATATATATACTAGCTGTTGGGGTGTCCCGATGTCCCGATATCATATACAAAGCCTTATATACTTATATCTTGCGAATATACAATATTCTTCGCTGTCCCATTGTCTGTGCATATAAATAGATTGTCAGGTTTACCAACTCTTGAACATGCAACATATAATTGTCCATGGGAAAAACAATTGCCCTTGAGCTTTGTTGATGGTGATTGCTAATCGAACATTCTCTGTGTCCCGGTCGTCATTTATATATCCAAACTGTGCCCCCCGGTGTCCCCGTTGTAGTTGTGTCCCTGTGTCCCGGTCGTCATTTATATTCCCAGTGTCCCGGTCGTTATTTGTGTCCAGGTGTCCCACTCTGTAATTTCTCTTTGAGTGTCCCGGTCGTCATTTATATTCCCTGTGTCCTGGTGTCCCGGTCGTCATTTGTGTCCCGGTGTCTCGGTCTGTAATATCGTCAGTCGACAAACATGACTTGAGTCGACAAACAACTTCATGACGGCGTAATGCTCAATCCTTATAATGACAGCAGTCGACAAACATGCATGACGTCAGTCAACACACAACACACAAACAACTTATTTATATATATAGACTAGCTGTTGGGGTGGCGCTTCGAGTCCCCCCCCAAGCCCCCCGCGCACGTCAGTCGTTACGCGCCATATTAGTTATGCGCCATTGCAGTTGTGTCCCTGTGTCCCACCTGTGAATATAGATATATATATATATAGATATATATATATATATATAGATATATATATATATATATATATATATATATATATATATATATATATATATATATATATATATATATATATATATATTACGTAAAACTTGCGAATATACAACATTCTTGGCCGTCCCATTGTCTGTGCATATAAATAGATTGTCAGGTTTACCGACTCTTGAACATGCAACATATAATTATCCATGGGAAAAACAATCTGTATTCAGATCTATACCTCATTATTCTAATGATTGCCCTTGAGCTTTGTTGATGGTGATTTCTAATCGAACATTCCCTGTGTCCCCGTCGTCATTTATATATCCCCCTGTGCCCCCCGGCGTCCCCGTCGTAGTTGTTTTCCTGTGTCCCGGTCGTCATTTGTGTCCCGGTGTCCCAGTCTGTAATTTCTCTTTGAGTGTCGCGGTCGTCATTTATATTCCCTGTGTCCCGGTCGTCATTTTTGTCCCGGTCATTATTTGTGTTCCGGTGTCCCGGTCTGTAATTTCTCTTTGAGTGGCCTGGTCGTCATTTATATTCCCTGTGTCCCGGTCGTCATTTGTGTCCCGGTGCTTTGTTGATGGTGATTGCTAATCGAACATTCCTTATGTCCCGGTCGCTTTCTCTTTGAGTGTCCCGGTCGTCATTTATATTCCCTATGTCCCGGTGTCCCGGTCGTCATTTGTGTCCCGATGTTCCGGTCTGTAATTTCGTCAGTCGACAAACATGACGTCAGTCGACACACAAACATGACGCCAGTAGACAGACACTTAGACAAACAACTTATTTATATATATATATATATATATATATATATATATATATATATATATATATATATATATATATATATATATATATATATATATATATATATATATGTAAGGATTTGATAGCCATCAGTCGAATACTGTGTTGTGATTTTGTTCAACACCCCATCAACATTTCTCGAAAGTTATTGGGAGGAGGGCGACTAAAGAGGGTGTTGGTGGGGGCAGGTTCGATCACTTTTGAGTCTAAAAAGCAATTGAAATTGCAAGTACCAATCAAGTGAGCCCCCTCTAAAGTTTCTATGAGCGTCCCATCTGCTTGAAGTTGCCATGGGAAAAAAAAGAAGAAAAATAGCAAATAATACATAAAATTCTAATGATTCCTTACGATAGACAACACCAGACCGTCGCATCCGTTAGCATAAATACCATTTTGTCTCTTGTATATGATCTATTAAAGAATATTAAAGAGTAATATAGGGGGGAGGGTAGTTGCATACATTAAATTCTAGAAAGTCAATAGCTGAAATTTCCCTGCGGATTTCAAGGTTTCTTAAGATATATCAGTTCATAAATGTATTCTTTTGGTTCCTAATAATTTTTCAATCGAGAAAGAGCATTAATATAATATAACCTAATTCATCTTTTCTTAGAGTTATATCTTGTAACTAGAGCTCATGTGGCACTTGTGACGAGGATGGAAAAGCTAAGAGCCAAGACCTCATATGGCCTGAGCTCTAGCCTGACACGAGGTCCTTCTAAATATCAAAATTCATTAAGATCCGGTCACCCATTTGTAAAATAAAAATACCTTATTTTTTCTAATTTTTTTCTCCCTTCAGCCCCCCAGATGGTTGAATCGGTGAAAACGACTTTATCAAGTCAATTTGTGCAGGTCACTGACACGCCTACCAATTTTCATCGTCCTAGCACGCCCAGAAGCACCAAATTTGCCAAAGCACTGGACCCCCCCCCCTAACTCCTCCAAAGAGAGCGCATCTAGTCCGGTTGCGTCAATCACGTATCTACGACATTTCCTTATTCTTCTCACCAGTTTCATCCCAATCTCTCCACTCTAAATGTTTTCCAAGATTTCCGGTTTCCCCTTCCAACTCCCCCCAATGTCACCAGATCTGTTTGGGATCTAAAATAAGGGTTCTGAGGCATGAGTTCCTTCTAAATATGAAATTTCATTAAGATCCTGTCACCCGTTCGTAAGTTAAAAATACCTCAGTTTTTCTGATTTTTCTGAATTAACACCCCCCAACTTTCCCAAGGAGATTAGATTCAGTCCGGTTATGTCATTTACGTATCTAGAAATTGTGCTTATTCCTCCCACCAAGTTTCATACCCATCTCTCCTATCTAAGCGTTTCCCAAGATTTACCGTTTTCCCCTCTTACTCCCCCCAATATCATGATACGGTCGGGATTAAGAATAAGAGTTCTAGGACACGAGGTCATTCTAACTACCAAATATCATTAAGATCCGGTCACCAATTCGTTAGTTGAAAATATCTCATTGTTTTCAATTTCTCCTCTCCCTCTAGTTCCTCAGACTGTCGAATCGAGGAAACGACTGTTATCAAGTGAATTTGCGCAGGTCCCTTAAACGCCTACAAATTTTCATCGTCCTAGCACGTCCAGAAGCACCGAACTCGCCAAAGCACTTGAAATCCCCCTCCCCCCAACTCCCTCAAAGAGAGCTGATCCGGTCCAGTTATGTCAATCACGTATTTGGAACTTGTGCTTATTCTTCCCATCAAGTTTCTTCCCGATCTCTCCACTCTAAGCGTTTTTCTAGATTTTCGATTTCCAAGATTTCTGTTTCCCCCTCCACCCCTACGCCTCCGGATCCAATTCGAATTGAAAATCGAACATCTGAGACATAAGATCTTTCCATATATTAAGTTTCATTAAGATCTGATCACCAATTTGTAAGATAAAGATACCTTATATTTCACGTTTTCCAAGATTTCAGGTTTCCCCCTCCAACTCCCCTCAGTGTCACCGGATCTAGTCGAGATTTAAAATAAGAGCTCTGAAGAATAAGATCCTTCTAAATATTAAATTTCACTAAGATCTGATCACTGGTTTGTAAGATAAAAATACCTTATTTTTTTCTAATTTTCCGAATTAACCCCCTCCCTCAAAGAGAGTCAATCCGGTCTGGTTATGTCAATCACGTATCTAAGATTTGTGCTTATTCTTTCCACCAAGCATCATCACGATATCTCTACTCTAAGCGTTTTCCAAGATTTCCAGTTTCCTCCTGCAACTCAACCCAGTGTCACCGGATCCAGTCAAGATTTAAAATAAGAGCTCCGAGACATGAGATCCTTCCAGATAACAAATTTAACTAGGATCCAATAACCCGTTCGTAAGTTAAAAATACTTCGGTTTTTCTAATTTTTTCCGAATTACCGAATTAGCCCCCCCCCCCCCCAACTCCCCCAAAGAGAGCCGATCCAGTCCGGTTATGCCAATCACGTATCTAGCACTTGTGCTAGTTCTTTCCACCAAGTTTCATCCCGAACTCTCTACTCTAAGTGTTTTCAAAGATTTTCGGTAACCCCTCCAACTCCCCCAAATGACACTGGATCCGGTCGGGATTTAAAAACAGAGGACAAAGTTATGAGGGCCTTCTAAATATGCAATTTCATTAATATCTGATCATTCGGTCGTAAGTTAAAAATACCTCATTTTTTCTAATTCTTCGAATTGAACCTCCCCCCCAACTCCCCCTTAGAGAGCGGATCCGTTTCGGTCATGTCAATCACGTATCTAAGACTCATGCTTGTTTTTCCCACCAATTCATCCTGATCTTACCACTCTAAATGCTTTCCAAGATTTCAGGTTTCCCCCTCCAACTCCCCCCAATGTCATTGGATCCGGTCGGGACTTAAAATAAGAACTCTGATACATGATATCCTTCTAAATTTTCAGTTTCATTAAGATCCAACCACCCGTTCGTAAGTTAAAAATACCTCATTTTCCCTATTTTTTCCGAATTAACCGTCCCCCAATCCTCCCCCCCCCCGAGATGATCGAATCAGGGAAGAGACTATTTCTATTTTATTCTGGTCTGTTTCTTGATAAGCCTGCCAAATTTCATCGTCTTAGTTTATCTGAAACTGCCAAAACTAGCAAAACCGGGACCGACAGACCGACCGACAGAAATTGCGATCGCTATATGTCACTTGGGAAATATCAAGTGCCATAAAGAGCAATAGTTTCGGAACAAATTTCAGTGAGGCAATACCTATAATGTCCCTAACGACTTGAGGTGTTCTTAAGAGATATTAAATTAAAAAAAAACAAGTTTTTTTTAACTGAAAGTAAGGAGCGACATTAAACTTAAAACTAACAGAAATTACTCAGTGTATGAAAAGGCTTTTCCCTCCTCAACGCCCCACTCTTTGCGCTAAAATTTGAATCTTTCTCTCAAATCTACTTTTTAAAACAGTGAAAAACTTTAGCGTAAAGAGCGGGGTGTTTAGGAGGGAACAGCTCTTTCATATGTGGAGTAATTTCTGTTCGTTTTAAGTTTTAATGTCGCTCCTTACTTTCAGTTAAAAAAAAACTTATTCTTTTATTTGATTTCTGGAAGTTCTTGAATTAATGCATGTTTTGATTTTGGCTCTCCGCACATGAATACTTAGAATAAAATTTGCATGTTTTTTTCGGCTAAATGGCTTTTTCTTAGTTTTGATAGGACGATTTTGAGAAAAAAAGGCCCCCTCACACGCTCGTAACCCCCCCAAAGTCACCGGATCAAAATTCTGAGATAGCCATTTTATACACCATAGTCAAAAAACTTAATAACGATGTCTTTGGGGACGACTTACTCCCCCGCAGTCCCCGTGAAAGGGGTTGCAAGTTACAAACTTTGACCTGTGTTTACATATAGTAATGGTTACTGGGAAGTGTACGGACGTTTTCAGGGGGATTGTTTTGGTTTGGGAGGAGAGTTGAGGTGGGGGGGGCTACGTGGGAGGATCTTCCATGGAAAAACTTCTCATGGGGGAAGAGACTTTCAATGAAGGTCTAGGATTTTCTAGCATTATTTAAAAAAAAATGAAAAAATAAATATGAAAAGTTTTTTTCTACTGAAAGTGAGGAGCAGCATTAAAACTTAAAACGAGAAGAAATTATTACACATAAGAGGGGTTTACCTCCTCGTAATACCTCGCTCTTTACGCTAAATATTTTTAGTAATTTCAACTATTTATTCTACGGCCTTTGTGATTCAAGGGTCATTCTTATGGAATTGGGACAAAATTTAAGCTTTAGTGTAAAGAGCGAGGTATCGACGAGGGGTGAACTCACTCATATACGCAATAAAAACGTACGAATATAGAAGTTCGTTACGTATGTTAATTTGTAAATTACGTATATTTTTTACTAATGAATATGTTCGTAAAAAATTAAAAGTTCTAGTTGCCTTTTTAAGTAATCAAAAAATTTGAGGGCAACTAGGCTTCCTCCCTCGCTCTTTTTTTCTCAAATCTTGCAGTTAAAACTATGAGAAAGCCATTTAGCCAAAAAAAAATTTCGTATTCAAATTTCGTTTACTCAAAAATTTACTCAAATTTCGTTTTAATTATTTATGTTCGGAGAGCCAAGATCAAAACATACTTTTATGAAAAAACGAGCGTGGGAGGGGGTCTAGGTGCCCTCCAACATTTTTGGTCACTTAAAAAGCACACTAGAACTTTTAATTTCCGTTGGAATGAGCCCTTTCGCAACATTTTAGGACCACTAGGTCGATACGATCACCCCTGGGGAAAAGAAAAAAAAAACAGAAAAAAAAAACAACAAATAAACACGCACCCGTGATCGGTCTTCTGGCAAAAAATACGAAATTCCACATTTTTGTAGATAGGAGCTGGAAAATTCTACAGTAGGGTTCTCTGATACGCTGAATGCGATGGTGTGGACACCACGCTGAATGTGTGGTGACCCCTCCTCAATGCCTCGCTCTTTATGCTTAATTTTTTTATTGTTTTAAAAAGTAGAGTTGTTTTAAGAAGTAGAGTAATACTAGGTAAGACCAAGATGTTGCCGGATAAATAAATTAATTATCTTTGCATTTTTTTGATGAGTTTATACTTCGGAAGATAATATTTATTTTTATGCCTAAGTTTTTAAGGTAATTTTAACTGCATACAGAAAGTTACTTATATTACAGCTCATGTAAGGCTATATCAAGTGTCATAGATTAGTTTGTTGTTGCGAGGCTACTTACTCACTTTTGACTCCTAAATCAATATTCTCGGTTTTGTATACTTGGCTTTTGTGTTTTCAGTAAAGTGCTAGTTTTCTACAATCCTATAAACACAGGGAAATTAATTTTTATGCTGTTCAATGATTTTAAAGTTGTTACTGATGTCACAGCTCCTGTATGAATATGAAAAGTGTTTAGTTTGTTATTGTTATGCTATGCATTTACTTTTGACTCTAAAAACAATATTGTTGTTTTTTATACTGGGCTTTTGTGTTTTCAGTGAAGTGCTAGTTTTCTACAGTCCTATAAACATAGGGAAATATCACCAGTTGGTTTGTCTGCACTAGCTTTACCGATATATATTAGAGAGGCTACGAAGTAAAATTTTTTGTTTGTTTAAGTTTCAACTTCACTCTTTACTTCTTTTTTAAATTAATTGACTTGTGTAACCTGACTTATCTTCATGCTACGATGAATCAGCGGAAACGGCAGTAATAATAATATTTCATTTTGGTGAAAAGGCATATATACAGAAGGAATGTGGAAGGGAAGGTGCAACTTATATTTTTAATAACTAGGGGGGCAGTTTTTTCGCAATGAAAATACACAAAAGAGATATTCTATTTTCATAAATCTAAAAGGGACTAAATAATCTGAAGGCAACAACCCTAGCCCTCTTCCCTTCCTCCCATTTGCACCACTGATGCCACATGAAATAGTCACTGATGCACCACTGAATGCACCATGATGCACCACATGATCACTGATGCACCACTGAAATAGTCAAGATGCCTATAGTTTTCCCAAAAACGTTTTATGTTTTTCATATAATTGATCTTTTTGCATTTCTTTGCCTTTTACCCCAGCCCTGAGGTATTTTCTGGCCCCAAGAAAAAGCTAGTAAGTTCTTCAGACATATATAACTACACTTCAATAGAAGAAATCGCATTTGAAACAATTACGTGCACTTCAAGGCTTAGAGTATCTCCAACTTTACATATTCTTTGTTTTTGAATCAATGGTTCTTTGTGATCTGAGGGTCGACTTGGTTTGATGAGTACACCCATAATAATAATGATGATTAAACAAACCCTTTGAAACCCAACTATTTTATGGCATTTACACAAAGCAGTTGAAAACAGTGATTAAAAATGCGTCAAATTCTCCCTTCGAAATACTTTCAAAATAGTTTTATATTGTTCATGTATTTTTAATTTTTAATTATATATATATATACATATATATATATATATATATATATATATATATATATATATATATATATATATAAATATAAATATATATATATATATATATATATATATATATATATATATATATATATATATATATATATATATATATATATATATATATATATATATATATATATATATATATATATATATATATATATATATATATATATATATATATATATATATATATATATATATATATATATATATCTATAAATAAGTTGTCTGTGTATGTGTGTGTGTGTGTGTGTGTGTGTGTGTGTCGAGTGACGTCATGTTTGTGTGTCGACTGTTGATCTGTATGCGTCATGAAGTTGTTTTTCGACTGACGTCATGTTTGTCAACTGATGAAATTACGTACCGGGACACCGGGACACAAATGACGACCGGGACACAGGGAATATAAATGACGACCGGGAACCTCAAAGAGAAATTACAGACTGGGACACCCGGACACAAATCACGACCGGGACACAGGGAATATAAATGACGACCGGGACATAGCGACACAACTACAACGGGGACGCCGGGGGCACAGGCGGGATATATAAACGACGACCGGGACACAGGGATTGTTCGAATAGAAATTACAGACCGGGACACAAATGACGACCGGGACACTGGGACAAGGGGAATATAAATGACGACCGGAACACTCAAAGAGAAATTACAAACTGGGATATCGGGACACAAATGACGACCGGGACACAGGGAATATAAATGACGACCGGGACACAGGGACACATCATTAGAATAATGAGGTATAGATCTGAATACGGATTGTTTTTCCCATGGACAATTATATGTTGCATGTTCAAGAGTCAGTAAACCTGACAATCTATTTATATGCACAGACAATGGGACAGCGAAGAATATTGTATATTCGCATGTTTTACGTAGTTAATATATATATATATATATATATATATATATATATATATATATATATATATATATATATATATATATATATATATCTATTCACATGTGGGACACAGGGACACAACTACAATGGAGCGTAACTAATATGGCGCGTAACGACTTACGCGCACGGGGGGCTTGGGGGGCACGAAGCGCCCCACCATCTAGGTGTTGGGGTGGCGCGAAGCGCCACCCCTACAGCTAGTATATATATATATATATATATATATATATATATATATATATATATATATATATATATATATATATATATATATATATATATATATATACATATGTATATATATATATACATGTATATATATATATATATATATATATATATATATATATATATATATATATATATATATATATATATATATATATATATATATATATATATATATATATATAATGACGACCGGGACATCGGGACACAGGGAATATAAGTGACGACCTTTAAATGACGGACATTCAAATGAATATAAATAACTATATAAATATATATATAAACTATGTAAACTATATAAACTATGAATATAAATGAATATAATGAATATAATGAATATGAATATAAATGACGGACATTCAAAGAGAAATTACAGACTGGGACACCGGGACACAAATAACGACCGGGACATCTATCTATATATATATAAATAAGTTGTTTGTGTGTTGTGTGTTGACTGACGTCATGCAAGTTTGTCGACTGACGTCATTATAAGGATTGAACATTAAGCCGTCATGAAGTTGTTTGACGACTGATGTCGTCAACGTCATGTTTGTCGACTGACGAAATTACAGACCGGGACACCGGGACACAAATGACGACCGGGACACCGGGACACAGGGAATATAAATGACGACCGGGACACTCAAAGAGAAATTACAGACTGAGACACCGGGACACTAATAACGACCGGGACTCAGGGAATATAAATGCCGACCGGGACACAGGGACACAACTACAGCGGGGACGCTGGGGGCACAGGGGGGTATATAAATGACGACCGGGACACAGGGAATATTCGATTAGCAATCACCATCAACAAAGCTCAAGGGCAATCATTATAATAATGAGGTATAGATCTGAATACGGATTGTTTTTCCCATGGACAACCGGGACACAAATGACGACCGGGACACAGGGAATATAAATGACGACCGGGACACTCAAAGAGAAACTACAGACCGGGACACAAATGACGACCGGGACACCGGGACACAGGGAATACAGACCGGGACACCGGGACACAAATGACGACCGGGACACCGGGACACAGGGAATATAAATGACGACTGGGACACAGGGAATATAAATAATGACCGGGACACAGGGACACAACTACAACGGGGACGCCGGGGGGCACAGGGACACAACTACAATGGCGCGTAACTAATATGGCGCATAACGACTTAAGCGTGCGGGGGGGGGGGGCTCGTTTTAAGTTTTTAATGCTTCTCCTTACTTTCAGTAGGAAAAACTTTTCATATTTATTTGTTTATTGTTTTTTCAAACAATGCTGGAAAATCCTGCACCCCCTTCATTGAGATTCTCTTCCCCTATGAGAAATTCCTCCATGGAAATATCCATCCACGTAGCCCCCCCTCAACTCTCCCCCCTGAACCAAAAAATCCCCCTGAAAACGTCTGTACACTTCCCAGTAACCATTACTATATGTAAACACAGGTCAAAGTTTGTAACTTGCAGCCCCTCCCACGGGGACTGTGGGGGAGTAAGTTGTACCTAAATACATAGTTATCAGGTTTTGCGACTATGGTGAATAAAATGGCTATCTCAGAATTTTGATCCGGTGCCCTTTGGGAAAAAATGAGCGTGGGAGGGGGCCTAGGTACCCTCCAATTTTTTGGTCACTTAAAAAGGGCATTAGAACTTTTAGTTTCCGTTAGAATGAACCCTCTCGCGACATTCTAGGACCACTGGGTCGATACGATCACCCCTGGAGAAAAAAACAAAAACAAATATACACGCATCCGTGATCTGTCTTCTGGCAAAAAACGCAAAATTCCACATTTTTGTATATAGGAGATTGAAACTTCTACAATAAGGTTCGCTGATATGCTGAATCTGATGGTGTGATTTTCGTTAAGATTTTATGACTTTAGGGGGTGTTTCCCCACTATGAAACTTATATTTTTAAAATCAGCATTAAAATGCAATTCTTTTGATGTAACTATTGGTATAAAAGTTCCATTTTTAGAGTTTCGGTTACTATTGAGCCGGGTCGCTCCTTACTACAGTTCGTTACCACGAACTGTTTGATAAGTCATTAAGTTTAATGCTATCCCCACAAAGACTAAGAACCTGAGAAAACTTTTCTGATTTTTGAAAAAAGGGGACCCCCACCCTGAAATTCAAAGAATCTTAATGTGGAATTTTGTATTTTTTTGCCAAAAGAAAGATCACGGATGTGTGTTTATTTATTTGATTTTTTTATCTTTTTTGCCTGGAGTGATTGTATCGACCCAGCGGTCCTAGAATATCGAGGAATACCTAATACCCTTTTTCAGAAACCATAAAGATTGGAGGACAGCTAGGCCTCAAACGCTTCTTTTTTTTTCCAAAGTCGTCCGATCAAAATTTTAAGAGAGCCGTTTTGTTCAACATAGTTGAAAAATCCAACAACTATTCTTTTGGAGATAACATAACCCCCCACTATCCCAGTAGAAGGGCCCTTAAGCAAGAAATCTTATTCATCATTTATATATAGTATTTGTTATTGGGAAGTATACTTGCATTTTTCTTGGGGGGGGGGGACAAATTATCAGTTGGACTGTCTAGAGAATATTTCCGTGGGAAGTTTGATTTTTCCGTTGAGGTGGAGCCAGAATTCCTGACACTATTTAAAAAACAATCTGATATAAAATAAAGAAAGAAGTTTTTTTCAACTGAAAGTAAGGAGAAAACGAACAAAAATTAATACGTATATGAGGGGGATTGTCCCCTCTTCAACACCTTGCTCTTTACGCTAAAGTTTGAATTTTATCCCAATTCCTTAAGAGCGATTCCTGACACACAAGGGTCGTTTAATTAGAACAATAAGAAGTTTTTTTTTACTACTAAAAACGTTTAGCATGAAGAGCGAGGTTTTCAGGAAGGGTCACCTCCTCCCTCATATACGCAATAATTTCTGTTCGTTTTAATTTTTATATTGCTCCTTACTGTCACTGGAAAAATAGGTTTTTCTAATCACTAAAATTGACGGATAGTGTTTTGGTCACAAGTGTCTTTTTTTTACAAGTTATGCCTCTATTTCTCTCTGGGCATTTTACGTATCCTATCAGTCGTTGAAATTTTCTAATAGGTGTAATATTCTTAGACGAATTTATAAAAAAAAATTGGTAATTGTGTCCAAAGAAACTTCAAAACACATCAGTTCCGTTTGTTTATCCGAGTTTCCGAAAAGAATGTTCTCCGTTTCCCAAGCATTCTTGGCTAATTTACGCAAATGTAATATTTCTTTTGATGACAGGTTTATGTGGACAAAAATGAGCACCATTTCATATCAAATTTACGTCTAAGAGTTATAGGCAAGTTGTGAGTAAGTAATTTAGGGTGTGAAAACAGTTTTTTTCGAAATTTTATGTTCTCTCGGTGTTTTCACATTCCCATTGGAACCAAATAGAAAAAAAAGACTTTCAATTGAGGAGGCTTTAACTCTAGCTACTAGAAATTTCAAAATGACATAAAAAAATAATTTTTAGATCTTGGCTTTTTTTCAAGACAGTGAAAAACATTTTCTTCAGACCAAAGATTCCCAACCGATTTTGGACCATGCCCCGCCTAAGCATTTCCAATCCTGATACCCCTCATGTTCCAATTTTCCCCTCGTTCCTCGTGTCCCCTCAAATCCAATTTTTAAGCGTATTCGCCAGAATGAAGCCCAAATCGCCATTAACTTGGTATCTTTTTTCAAGTCATCCTCCGGGCATTTTTTATCCTTTTTTTTTTAGTATAACATACTAATCATACTAAATCTTTATCCAGGTACAAAACCTTTTATATAATGTATGAGGTATATAGTACAATACTATCATGTATCTTTTTTGCTTCTTAAATATGACGTCGGCTTCTTGCCGACGTCACATTTCAATGTGGCGTCAATCATATGAAAAATAAATTATTTTTTCAAAACTAAGGCTCAGGAGTCAGCCGAAGGGTACACGTCTTGAACATGACCTGCCAAAATACTGCTATAACCCACTGGTGGGACCTGTGCTCCATGTTGGGAATCACGACTTTTGACAGTAATTCTAAAAAATGTAATATGTTTTTCCAGGGATTTTCAATAGAAATATATACAGGAGATAAGCATTTTACAGGACTTTTTAATTAGCTTTTTTGAAGTTAATGAAACTTTAGTATCTAGAATCACAGAAATAATTAAATCTAATATACTAATCGAAATGTAAAAAGAAAAATCGGAATTTTTCGGAATTCGAGTTCAAAGGAGTTTTCTCATTTGGAGTCACCTGCCAATTTTATCCTAAAGAATACAATTTTTTTAAGTTTCTTCGATTAAGCCCTATCAAACAGTTCGTGGTATCAAACAATTCGTGGTAACGAACTGTAGTAAGGAGCGATCTGGCTCAATAGTAAACGAAACTCTAAATAACTGACTTTGATGCTAAGAGGTACATCAAAAGAATCGTATTTTCATGCTGATTTTAAATATATAAATTTCATCAAACTTAGTATTTGTCATCAAAAGTTAAGAGCCTGAGAAAATTTGCCTCATTTAGAAAATAGGGGGAAATACCCCCTAAAAGTCATATAATCTTAACGAAAATCACACCATCGCATTTAGCGTATCAGAGAACCCTTTAACAAAAATTTCAAGCTCCTATCTACAAAAATGTGGAATTTCGTATTTTTTGCCAGAAGACAGATCACGGGTGCGTGTTTATTTATTTTTTTGTTTTCTTTTTTTTCCAGGGGTCATCGTATCGACCAAGTGGTCCTAGAATGTCGCAAGAGGGCTCATTCTAAAGGAAATGAAAAGTTCTAGTGCCCTTTTTAAGTGACCAAAAATATTGGAAGGCACCTAGGCCCCCTCCCACGCTCATTTTTTCCCAAAGTCAACTGATCAAAATTTTAGATAGCCATTTTGTTCCGCATAGTAGAAAACCATAATAACTATGTCTTTGGGGATGACTTACTCCCCCACAGACCCTGGGGGAGGGGCTGCAAGTTACAAACTTTGACCAGTGTTTACATACAGTAATGGTCATTGGGAAGCGTACAGACGTTTTCAGTGGGATTTTTTTGGTTCGGGATGGGGTTGAGGGGAGGGGGACGATCTTTCCTTGGAGGAATATGTCATGGGGGAAGAGAAATTTAATGAAAAAGGCGCGGGATTTTCTAGCATATAAAAATAAACATGAAAAAGTTTTTTCAATTGAAAGTAAGGAGTAGCATTAAAACTTAAAACGAAGAGAGATTATTACGCATATGAGGGGTTATAAAAATACTTTAGCATAAAAAGCGAGGTATTTAGGAGAAGATAAATACCTCACTCTTTATGCTAAAGTATTTTTAGTAATTCAAACTATTTATTCTACGGCCTTTCTGATTCAGGGGTTATTCTTAAAGAATTGGGACCAAACTTAAGATTTAATGTAAAGAGCGAGGTATTAACGAGGGGACAAACCCCCTCAAATACATAATAAAAATATAAGAATATACAAGTTTGTTACGTAAGTTAATTCTTAAGTTACGTATATTTTTTACTAATAAAAAACGTTCGTTAAAAATTAAAAGTTCTAGTTGCCTTTTTAAGTAACCGAAAAATTGGAGGGCAACAGGGCTCCTTCCCCACCCCTTATTTCTCAAAATCGTCGGATCAAAACTAAGAGAAAGCCATTTAGCCAAAAAAAGAATTAATATGCAAATTTCATTTTAATAATTTATGTGCGGAGAGCCAAAATCAAACATACATTAATTCAAAAACGTTCAGAAATTAAATAAAAAAAACTAGTTTTTTTTTAACTGAAAGTAAGGAGCGACATTCAAACTTAAAACGAACAGAAATTACTCCGTATATGAAATGGGTTGTCCCCTCCGCAATCCCTTGCTCTTTACGCTAAAGTTTGACTCTTTGCCACAGTTCTATTTTTAAAACAATTAAAAACTTTAGCGTAAAGAGCGAGGGATTGCGGAGGGGACAACCCATTTCATATACGGAGTAATTTCTGTTCGTTTTAAGTTTTAATGTCGCTCCTTACTTTCAGTCAAAAAAAATAGTTTTTTTTATTTAATAGAAAAGAAAAGAGGGGCATTTGCATCTCTTGAATATGCGAAAAAACTTTTTTAGTCGTCAACCCTCAATTCATAGCCAGTTTGAGCTTAATTTGTTTTATTGTATTTATCTGCCTTGCAATTCTGGGATAAACGTGTGCCCCTACTTCAACAATTTTTGCTATTACAATCACATGTTTTTTTTTAAGATAATACCACTACCATTCTTTGTTTATTATTTGTTTAACAGACAAGAAAGCCCATTTAGAGATTTGAGTTCGATGCACAATTGATTCGATTTGGATCTTCTCGAAATCGATTTACCGTTGAAAAATAGCACTCTGACGCTATCGGCGATTTTAATTGATATATTTATGGATATAAAGATATCCATATATATAATAGATATCCATATATAATAGATATGGATATATTTATCTAAATTGAAAAACAATTTACCTACAAAAATATATTTGATTCACTCAAAACCAAACGGTTGACGAGGGGTGAGTGGGGTAAAAAATACATACACATGACATCATTTAAATATATATGATTCATCCAAAACCAAATGGTTGACGTGGGGTGAGTTGGGAAAAAATACATACACATGAGATCATTTAAATACAATAGAATGCTTACAATAGGACTTCCCATATATATTATAATGTGTTTTACATTATACTACAAAATAAGACATTATTACACATATTATAAAATAAAACTTGCATTTATTTTAAGTTTAATGATCGTATTTTATCGTAAGTCAGAGTGAGTTGAATGTAAGGTAAAGTGGATTCCGTTGTTATTTACGTCTAGCTTATAGTAAGCTTATGACGAACGAAAAAGAGTCCTGGTTGAAATTCTTTGAAGTAAAGTTCAGGGACAATTTTAATTCTTAATTTTAAGTTCAATGATCGCGTCTTATTGCAAGTCTTATTCTTTTTCTATTAGGGTTTTGTCGAAGACAGCCCTTGGATATAGAGCCGAAATATTCATTTAAGGTTAAAAATTTCACCGTCTTGAATTAATTACCCAATATTTCACCTTTTGTTGTTTATATGATGGAAAGGCAGTGTTATCTTTGTCGCTGTTTAGAAATATTAATAACTAGGCTGATCAATGAATTAATTATCTGATATCCCGGAGGGAGGCTGTTCTTGCAGTTTTTACTTTATTTGTTGCTTTTCCTACCTTTTTATCATTTTAGTATCTTTTTTTCAGCTGAATTAATGAAAATTTTATATTTCATACCCAAGTAAAACTTAAAACGTAATAGATATGTTTGCTTATCTGAATTTCCGGTAGAACATCGATCTCGAAGCCCCAGTTTTCTTTGGCAAATTACACGTATGTAATATTTCTTTTCTTGACAGGTATATGCAAAGAACACAATTCCATAGATAGATAGATGGATAGATAAATAGATCGATAGATAGACATTTATTGTAACACAAGCCACTTAGGGGCCATGGTCAAAAAATTATATATTGTACGAATTCTATATTTGTATATTTTATTACGTATTTGAGCAGTTTCTCCCCTCGTCAATACCTCGCTCTTTACACTAAAGCTTCAATTTGGTCCCAATTCTTTAAGAATGACCCCTGAATCACAAAGGCCGTAGAATAAATAGTTGAAATTACTAAACATACTTTAGCGTAAAGAGTGAGGTATTGTAGAGGAGACAAACCCCCTTATAAACGTAACAATTTCTGCTCGCTTTAGGTTCTAATGCTGCTCCTTACTGCCACCTGAAAAAAACTTTTTTTAGTTATTTTCTCATTGTTTTTTTTTAAATAATGCTATAAAATTGCATTTCAAAAATTGAAAAGTCAATATCATTTAATAGGAGGACATGTCCCCTTTTTATATTTTCTATTTTACCTTTAAAAGAAATACTTTTTTATTTTCATCTTTCTCTTTTCATATATGCTTCCGGCCTAGGAATTATTTCGAATAAAAATATTTCACAAATATACCCCTTTAGGCCAGACGATGGTCAAAATCAGGCCAAAATGTGTTAAATCCTGTTTCATTCTTCCAATAAATGAAGCGAAACTTGAAGTCGCTGATTCAGTGAGATACTATATTTAATTTTTTTTTCTATTTCTTACACATTAATTTTCACCTTTCTCTTGGCTACATTATCTTCTTTCCAGCCAAGGATTTACTTAGGACAAGAATTGTTTGTAAATGTCCTGTTCGGTCAAAAGCTCAATCAGCCTTAATAATTTATCAAACATTTTTCACCGTCATCAAAATTCCCCAGGAATTTCTTTATCCTTACAAGTAATACAAATACCCTTGTTTACCCGCCAACAGGGATCATAAAAGTCTTCTATTGATTAGATTATGACCTTTGCGTTTGTGATTTTCTTCCAAGACAAATAAACGATGCTGGGCTTCGAGATGGACTGGTGAGCTTTCAGATTGACGCTGTTCTTTGTGCTTTCAGTCTACTAGCCTCAAGAGAATCAGTTTTGACAAACCTGCTAGAATATTTAATAATAATATGTAATGTAATATTTTGTGCATAATGTAATATTTAGTATTAATATTATAATAAATACTATAATATTAGGTGTTGAATATATACATTAAATATTATACATACGAAAAATCATAGTATTTTATTTTTTTTAATTATAATAAAAAATTGTAAGCCTTATGATATTAAATATCATAAGTTTAATATTATAACATATAATATTAAATATTTTATTTAGTATCTAATAACATTTGGCGCATCCTTGAAAATAATATTAATAATATTTTAATTAAGATTGAGGATTATAATTATAATATTTTTTTGTTATATAATGCATCTGAAGATTCTTTTTTGAAATTTGTCAAAACAAAATTATATGGGAGAGAACTTTTAGTCAGTACAACAATAATTGACTACTTAACCGCACGACAAGTATCTAATTGTAGTAGTACTGAATATGTACGAAAGAATTCATGTCCAGAGAAGACCTCTTTGGGGGATTTGATTTTGAAAAAAAAAACGCGGGAATATACAAAGAAATAATTAGCTATTGTAGCGATAATCGTTGAAATGTCCAAGAACGGTAAGGAGGCAAAGTCGCCATGTTTGCATGCATGTGGTAGATAAAATGTTATACTATAATGTTAAAATGTCCTGTAATTTTATATAGTCAGAGTTTTTCAGTTAAAATTCTAAATAGCATTTTTAGGAGGCAAAGTAAGGAGTAAGGAGGCAAAGTCGCCATGTTTGCATGCATGTGGTAGATAAAATGTCCTGTAATTTTATATAGTCAGAGTTTTTCAGTTACAATTCTAAATAGCATTTTTAAAATATGTATCACTTTGAGGTATGTTTCACTTAAAAAAGTATGTATGTATGTATCACTTAAAAAAGTAGTGAGGTATGTATCACTTAAAAAAGTAGTAAAAGTTGATAGTCAAAGCTCACAGCTGAAACAAGTAAAAGTTTATTTCCAAATCACACTAATTGAAGTCTGGATTGGGTTAAAGACGGTAATTTTTTTGTTTAACCCTTAAAAGACTAAAAAATTGTGTAAGGTGGCTTATGGGAATTATGTAAGAAAACCAATAGTAGCATTCTCATTTCATGCAGATCTAGAATATATGAATATCTTGAACATCTTGACATATAAGAAAAATTATTTTGTATAAGAAGTTATGATAATAGCGATAACTGTAGCAGCAAAAATATCATCTTTATTACGAGAACCTACCGATACAGTGCGAAAGCATATATGCAGACAAGTGGAACAAGAATAACCTAATCCCTTTAAAGTTTTAAAATCTATTTAAGAGTTTTTAAATCCCTTTGACATTTTTTCTTAGAGCCCTCCCATCCCCACCATAAGGACCATCCAAAATCCCCACGATTTAGTATATTGACCTAAGATATATAGAAGTCGAGACAGAACCGCATCCGGGATTTTTTTGGGGGAGGGTTATTTTTTGGGAGGATTGCAAAAAAACTTAAAAAAACACATCAAAACTTTGTTTATATCCATTTTGTCAGGTTTTTTACTAGTTGGACAAAAATTTGGGGGAAGGGGGTTAAAACCCCTCCAACCCTTCTCCTGGATAAGGTCTTGAGTCGAGATGTCTTAGACCTAAATCAAATATTTAAGCTTTCAGTGCCCTTTAAGAAAATTTGTCTGATACTTCCTCAATATTATTACTGCGTGATATGAGTGCAAATCCTTGTACTACACACTTGCAGTCACAGTTAGGGTTTCCAGAGTGGGTCAATTGTATACTTTTTTGAAGCGGTCGAACTTTGGACTCGTCATATCAGCGCAATGTTTAAAGTAGATTCTCAGGAAAAATTACGCCCTCGTCGCATTTTTGCTCGAAAAAATAGTGTCTTCGGGACATTTCACTTTTATAGCTGTGCCATTCCATAACAAGCTCTAGCAGCACTAGCTACCATGACCTGCCAAGGCTTTTTCACAGTTCATGGGAACTAACTGTGCTTTACTAATTCTATTGTAAATTTTAAATCACCTCCCCAAAAATTAGGATGTTATAAAAAACCTCCTAATTCCTCCTCCTCATAATTCCATACTGAAATTATGTCATCCGTATATCTCCCCCACATTTTGTGTTCTTTAAAAAATATGAATCTAACGCTACTGTTTCAATATTTTCTACAAAACAATTTGCTAATAAAGGACTTAAAGGAACCCCCATGGGTAAACCATTTACTTGTTCGAAAAAGCCCTATGATGTTGCCAAAGTATGTTTCAAATTGAAATAGAATAAGTGTATATAAAATAGAAATTGAGACTACAACTTACTACTTTCGCTTTAGATTTAACTCCAATCTCTCGCATTATCTCATTCAACTTTTCATCAGAGGTCAGTTTCTTATTCATTCATCCCAATTCATTTCTATTCACTCTTCTTCATTTTTGTATGAATGAAATTAACAAAAAGGGTACTTGCTCCTATAGCAACTTCTCATCATTCCGAATAAATTATAACTAGATTGGATAGGTGACGAATGAGTCCTTGATAAATCATCTACATTTTTAAATAGAACACATGACGCGAGAAGTTGATTTAACTACATCGGAATCATCTCTAAAGAAACATTCCTCTACCAGGGTTTTCACCCCCTAGTGATTTATTACTATTTCTAGTTTTTTGTTTATATTGCTTAAACAAAAAAGTCACTAAATCAGCACATAAATCCCTAGATTATAGAAAACCCCCCAGTAAAATCACTAAAATCTAGGGTTTGTTTTTCACCGGGCGGTAACTCTACCCTAAACTCTTTTCTCGTGTCAGTCATAGCAACAACGAAAGATAATAAAAATATAATGACTAAATTACCAGCAGTTTAACTGGCAATGGTTAAACCGTCTCTCAGCTTGTCATAAACTTCAACAGAAAAATTATAAACGGTCAACGGAAACTTGTCAATAGAAAAATTATAAACGGTCAACGGAAACTTGTCAATAGAAAAATTATAAACGGTCAACGGAAACTTGTCAATAGAAAAATTATAAACGGTCAACGGAAACTTGTCAATAGAAAAATTATATAGCGTCCAAATTATCATGACAGTGTGTTCAGAACTAGAGTATATGGACTGTACGAATGTATGGCCTCTCTTCTCCTTCAATTAGTAGTATTTTTCCTAGGTTCTCACTGAAAATGGGAAATTGAATTGATTTGGAGTTAGTTTTTTGGAGTTAAGACTATTAGGAGTTTCAGACTACTGATTTGAAAAGGATTAAATAAAAAAAACAAGTTTTTTTAACTGAAAGTAAGGAGCGACATTAAAACTTAAAACGAACAGAAATTACTTCGTATATGAAAGAGGCTGCTTCCTCATCAACGCCCCGCTCTTTACGCTAAAGTTTGACTCTGTCTCTCAATTCTTCTTTTTAAAACAGTAAAAAAACTTTAGCGTAAAGAGCGGGGCGTTGATGAGGAAGCAGCCTCTTTCATATACGAAGTAATTTCAGTTCGTTTTAAGTTTTAATGTCGCTCCTTACTTTCAGTTAAAAAAACTTGTTTTTTTTTATTTAATTTCTGGACGTTTTTGAATCAATGCATGTTTTGATTTTGGCTCTCCGCAGAGGAATAATTAAAACAAAATTTGCAAATTTTTTTTTTGGCTAAATGGCTTTCTCATAATTTTGATCGAATGATTTTGAGAAAAAAGAGCGGGGGAGGAAGCCTAGTTGCCCTCCGATTTTTTGGTTAATTAAAAAGGCAACTAGAACTTTTAATTTTTTACGAATATTTTTATTAGTAAAAGATTTACGTAACTTATAAATTAGCTTACGTAAAGAACTTTTGTATTCTCATATTTTTATTACATATATGAGGGGGTTCGCCCCCTTGTCAGATCCTCGCTCTTTACACTAAAGCTTAAATTGTGTCCCAATTCATTAAGAATGACCCCAGAATCACAAAAGCCGTAGAATAAATAGTTGAAATTACTAAAAATACTTTAACGTAAAAAGCGAGGTATTAGGAGGAGGTGAGCCCCTCAAATGGGTAATAATTTCTGTTTGTTTTAAGTTTTAATGCTGTTCCTTACTTCCAGCTGAAAGATTTTTTCATATTTATTTTTTCATTGTGTTTTTAAATAATGGTAGTAAATCCTGCGCTCCCTTCATGGAGATTTTCTTCCCCCATGACAAATTATCGATGGAAAGTTCCCCCAGCATATCCCCCTCTTCTCAACCCCTCCCCCAACCAAAAAAATCCTCCTGAAAACGCCTGTATACTTCCCAATAACCATTACTTCCCATGTAAGCATTGGTCAAAGTTTGTAACTTGTTGCCCCTCCCATGGGGACTGTGGGGGAGTAAGTCGTCCCCAAAGACATAGTTATAAGGTTTTTCGACTACGCTGAATAAAATGGCTATCTCAGAATTTTGATCCGTTGACTTTGGTAAAATAATTAGCGAGGGAGGGGGCCTAGGTGCCCTCCAATTTTTTTTGGTCACTTAAAAAGGGCACTAGAACTTTTCATTTCCGTTAGAATGAGCCCTCTTGCAACACTCTAGGACAACTGGTTCGATACGATCACCCCTGGGAAAAAAAAAACAAAAAAAAAAAAAAAATAAACACGCATCCGTGATCTGCCTTCTGGCAAAAAATACAAAATTCCACATTTTTGTAGATAGGAGCTTGAAACTTCTACAGTAGGGTTCTCTGATACGCTGAATTGGATGGTGTGATTTTCGTTAAGATTCTATGACTTCTAGGGGGCGCTTCCCCCTATTTTCTAAAATAACGAAAATTTTCTCAGGCTCGTAACTTTTGATGGGTAAGACTAAACTTGATGAAACTTATATATTTAAAATCAGCATTAAAATGCGATTCTTTTGATGGAGGTATTGGTATCAAAATTCCATTTTTTAGAGTTTTTGGTTACTATTGAGCCGGGTCGCTCCTTACTACAGTTCGTTACCACGAACTGTTTGAAAGAGAAACCTTACGAACGTGCAAACCGTACACTCTTACTTTGAAATTAGTGTGCCTTCTGCAGTAGAGTAAAATAAAAATTTTATGTTAGCGATGGATCTTTAGACTATCGTCTACGATTGTGTTACCATGTACTTTTTCTTCTTTTTTTTTCAAATATCTTAAGAAAGAAACAATTGTATTTTTTCAATATTGCAAAGTAGTTTACTAGTCTTTTCCTATTTCATTTAAAATTAACAAAAGTTCAACAGCAATGTGTCTGAAAGACCAAAAATTTTTTCAGGAGCTGAAAATATTGTTGCTTACTTCTACGAATTTACCATAATTTACCATAATAATTACCATAATTTACCATAATAAGGTTCTCTGCAAAAAGTTATTTTATAGCAATACATGCAATTACTATTCGGTTATCTCCTCTTTTTATCGGTCAAATTGTTAATCAGCATCGCACTAAAAAAGTTTATCATGTGCATATAAACAGTAAATTTGTATATGCTCCCACTAGCAGATGGACCTTGTTCATCCCTGACTAGGCCCTTATTATCGTTGGCTCTGCATATGAAATGCTAAGTTGGTTCTAAATTTCAGTATGAGCTTCAGTCGTTTACTGAGAAACGTGAAACTTCTTGGGCGTTCACTCCATACGGAGGAGGTGAGGTAGATGGACCAATGTATGGTACCCCGCCTAAGCCATGGGAGATATCTGCAACCCCTACTGAGCTTTTTCGCAACGAGATCAAAATTCTGCCAGTACCTCACACAGCCTCAGTGAAGCCTTGCCATAGATGCAAAGGCACAGGGAGCCTGTTATGTCAAGAATGTCATGGGAAAGGATGGGTAAGCCTGAAGCTTCTTTTTGAATAATCACTGAACTAATATCCTGTTATTTCCCTCAATAGTGTTTCTGACTCCAATATCTTGTGCCCCATTGACAGGTATTGTATTCACTAAGACAGGCCTTTTCGAAGTGGTAAGTCATAAGGAACTCGTTGGTAAGTCTTCCACATAGTTTCATCTAACCTAGTTCAGTGTTTTCTTTTTTTATTTAATGTATTTACTATATCTTACTATTGAAAACTCATCACTGTATTGGAAAAAGTAAGAAGTTGTAACTGCTGAATAGAAATCTATTCAGAAATTGACTATTTACACCTTCCCTATTTCCTTCAAATGCTTCCTCATGACCTTTCCTCTGAACGATCAATGGCGTCTTGGTTTTTGCTTAGCCATAGACGGGTAACAAAACAAGATTGTTGGCTACCCAACATCCTTCATTTGCAAAGGCCTAAAGATCTTAACCCTCCTTTCTGTGTAGTCCTAGAAAGTGGGACGAGACAATCTTTTTTTTACAGCTGATTGTTTAATTTGCGGTCATTCAAAGGAGCACCTAATGTAATCAGGGCTGGATGTAGGTATTTTGTGCCCCTAGGCCCAAGCGTTTTTAGCACCCCTAGGCCCCAACAGAAAGCAACAGCTGAGTGATGACCCAAAAGTAATGCAGGAGAGAGATGATAGCGAGCTCTGAGCTGTCATTCTTGGGAGACAAATGACGGTTTATAAGTGGCTACGGAATTCTTGTGTTTGTTTTAAAGTACTTTTTCTGTGTATAGTCAGCGCCAAAGCAACTGCACCTAGCACTCTGATGATAAATCAGATCGGTCCGGTTTATGATAAGAAAAAAATTGCTGAGTATTTTTTTGTGCCCCTCGGCATTTTGCGCACCTAGGCCCAGGTTTTCTGGGCCTATGCGTAAATCCTGGCCTGAATGTGGCCTGAATTGTTTATAAATTTTCCTTCTCCAATTCAGTTTTTTTTAAATAAAAATCCTGTTAGCAAGAACAAGAGTTATTTGTTTTGTCAATATTTGAGCGAATTTGATTACATAAATCTTTTGAATAGCCAGCTGGTCCAAGATACTCTATGAAATATTTTCTTTTTAGAAAAATACCCTTTCTAGGGGGATATCTGAGAGACCCCGGGGGAATCTACAAGGGGAAAGTCCTGAATTTTGACTCTTAAAATTTGGCTTTGGGTAAATGAAGCTGTTTATTTACCCATTTTAAAAGCTGTCTGATTCCACCTCCTCCTGAATATAAGGGGCGGGGATTTCCTACCACCTGATTTACATCTCTGAACGCTATATGCTGCACAGTTCCGCCACGCTTGGCACACTTCCACTACATTTGGAATATGGCACCCGGTGTACATGATTTCTGAGAGAAATTTTCTCTTTCTCTTTGATGTCTAAGAGTCTGCAGGATCAAATGAACACTTAAAATGAGGGCTGAAACTGATGCTGTGAACAAAATCTGTGGGAATGTGACATTTTTAGAGTTTTGGTATGAAAAATGTTTCTCTTTGTTCTGGTGATCAGTAGCACGTTCACAATGTTAACGTGAACGTGCAGCAAAAACACGTTCATTTGTTTGTGCAGAGATCAGTTGCACGTATCAGTAGTATGTGCACATTTCACACTTCTGTATTTTTGCTCTGGACTTTGATTATTCTTAAAAAAAAAAGAGTTAATTGTTGTCCTTAAATACTCACTTCTTAACGCAAAAAAAAAAAAATCCCATTTTGAAACATTTTTACTCAAAATGTTGACAAGACTAATGTGATGTACCACTTCTATAGATGTTAGTAGATACATGACAAAAGGCAAGTTCTACAATTTTCAAACGCTAACTTTTGCATTTTCTATTGAAAATGGTCATTCTATTTTAGTGAGCCTTACTGTGTAAGCTTTCGATAATAAGGGTAGTGATAACCGTGTCTGGTAAAGTGCAATTTGCTACCAGTTAATAGATGCTAATGCTACTATCCTAATTGCTTTACTTGAAAGATATGGACTTTTTCGGTATACCAATTTTTTCTCCGCTAATTTGTCATTTGGTGATTTTTTCAAAATAAAGATGATCTCTTTACATTTCTTAAAAACTTGTTTTGAGAAAAAGTTTTTTAAGCTCCTCAGACTTAGGGGTATATAGGGCTTTTCCCAAACTTTATCTCTTCCCGAGGAAGCTGGGCTACTTACCCATGGCTCGGTAACAATTTCTAAATTGGTGTCTAGAAATTCTTTGCAATTAATGCAACCGCTTTTGAAATACAACATACAAAAGTTTTACCTGGGCAATTGTCAATATAGAGTTTTATCTCAAATTGGACTTCATTTTTAAATTTTGATGAAATATTTTTGTTTTCAAAATTTCCATCAATAATTTTCGACGAGCGAATGGTAAACATGCTGGAACTCCCGTTTGTCATCCATTTTTCATATCGTTTGGTAATGGCTTTTGTATGCCCTCTTTGAAACATCATTAATCAAGTTCAACAATCCAGAGAAAGATGCTTCATCGACTTTGTGCTTTCTCTTCCCGGAAAAATATGGAAAAAACTTACCAATTCAGTGAAAATAATCATTTTGGTTATTGACTTTATTAAGTATTGATCAAGCAATTTATGGTCAATAATCATCAACCATAAACCCGTTCAGCCTTTATTCAACACTTTTTTGGGCCGCTCTGGCCGAATGGGTTGGTGCGCTGTATTCGGGATCCCTTGTCTGAGAGGACGTGTGTTCGAATCCCAGTGTACCCAATTCTTCAGTTTGGGACGGGGGTCAGTGGCGTGACTCTGTAAGCTTAGCCAGAGTCGACCCAGCTCTAAATGGGTACCTGGAGAAATCTGGGGAAGGTAAACAGGAAGGGTGTGCGAAAGCATAGGATGGCTGGCCCCCATCCCCCCATTGCACTTCCTGGCTGAAGGGTCAAGAAACGAATATCAGCACCGCCGGTACGGACTGTAAAGTCTAATGTCGTATCCTTTACCTTTACCTTTTTTTACCTTTATTCAACACACTTATTTTAGCTCAACCTTATTCTGGTCAAAACCCATTCAGGCATGTCCCCGTTTAATTCAAACTCATGAAAGTCATCCAATCCAACCTCATGCAATCCAACCCCTATTCAACTCAACGCCATGTGACTCCACCTCACTCAACTCAATCTTGTTCAGCTAAATTTCATTCAACTCAGCCTATGAATAGGGGTGATTTAAACATCGGCTTTGTGGTATGAGGAAGAGTTGAGTTGAATTGTTGGAAGGAGGCTTTTGGGATTTGAGCTAAATGGATTTGAGTTAGATTAGGTTGAGTTGAACCAGCTTAAATTAAATGGGAATATTCTTGAATAAATATGATTTTTTCCCTAAATTCATATACAGTTGACTTTCTAGAGGATTTATTCTTATACAAAGTTAAAAGTACGTTTTAGTTTGCTGCTTCAGCATTAAACTACTTTATGATAGTTTTTTTTTATAATTGAGTTTATCTAGGATTGGGCTTGCTAGCTCATAATTGTGTCTTCTTTTCAAGGACATCTTCCCTGGGGGATTAAAGTTTTTACTAAATAAAAGAGATATAATAAACACATTTTTGAAGCGTATCCCTCTGCTAAAAGTAAAATTTTGAATGGGGCTTATCAGCTTTTTCCAGTCCTGATTGAATTAGTTTTTATGATCTACAGGATACGGTTTGAAGGGTTTTCACGTGGTTTAAGAGCTGAACCTCTGTGTTCTGAATCCATTAATCCTTTTAAATTTTCCTTTTTCACGTTTGGGTATCCTTCATAAGAAAACAATAATACAGGTCAAGTGAAAAAAAAAGCATTTATCGAATCACGTCACATTGTTTTAATTTTTTCTGATCTTTCCACTATTGTTGTTTTCACAGCATTGTGATTTTTGACGGTTGCATATGTATGATATAAATAGGAATCAATACATGAAATTTGGAGTTGGGTAACCGAAATTACCAATTACTTTGGAATTACTTTGGATTACCAGGATTTGTAGCCGTAGTTTTGGAAGAAACGTTTTTTGCCTCTCCGATTGAATTTTTTTTCCCACCAGATCATAAGTTTGATGAATCCAGATCTCCTTAAACATTTAGTGATGCACCCCTAAAAAATGATAATCAAATAAAAATTTTCAATGGGCAAAATTAAGAATTCAACGGATTGTAATCATTATTTATTAAAGAAAATTATTCTGCCCTCCATTTGATATTTTCCTATAGCGTTACAGCCCGAACATGGTGAGAACAGGCTACCATATTCATATTATATCTTCTTAATTCACTAGTGCACAAAACCTCGCGGCTTCAGATCCGATGTACGTTTTATAGAGCATCCCCACAGAAAAAAAGAAAGAATTAGTGATCAGCAAAACAGCAAATCCAAAGGATCGGCATCCAAATTTTCAGAAGAAACTTCACGCAACTCTGGTGAAAATAAATCTCTTTAAATATATATATTATATATATATATATATATATATATATATATATATATATATATATATATATATATATATATATATATATATATATATATCTATCTATATATATAAAAATAAGTTGTCTGTCTGTCTGTGGATGTGTGGATCAGGTGACGTTACCTGAAAAAACTGGATCAGGTGACGTCAAAACTGAAAAAACTAAAAAAAGGCAAAAACTACAAAAAAAACTAAAAACTAATAAAAAAAATAAAAAAGCTAAAAAACTAAAAAAACTAAAAAAAGGCAAAAACTACAAAAAAAACTAAAAACTAATAAAAAAGCTAAAAAACTAAAAAAAACTAAAAAAGGCAAAAACTACAAAAAAAACTAAAAACTAATAAAAAAAATAAAAAAGCTAAAAAACTAAAAAAACTAAAAAAACTAAAAAAAGGTAAAAAACTAAAAAAACTAAAAACTAAAAAAAAACTAAAAAAAAAGGAAAAAACTGAAAAATAAGCTAAAATAAAGGTAAAAACCAATAAAAAACTAAAAAAAAAACTGAAAAAACTAAAAAAAGGCAAAAACTACAAAAAAAACTAAAAACTAATAAAAAAAGTAAAAAAGCTAAAAAACTAAAAAAACTAAAAAAACTAAAAAAAGGTAAAAAACTAAAAAAAATAAAAAATAAAAAAAAAACTAAAAAAAGGAAAAAACTGAAAAATAAGCTAAAATAAAGGTAAAAACCAATAAAAAACGAAAAAGAAAAAAGGAAAAAACTAAAAAAAATTTTCATCTAAAAAACTAAAAAAAACTAAAAAAGGTAAAAACTAAAAGAACTAAAAAAGAAAAAAATAAATGACGAAACTCAAAGAGAAAGCGACCAGGACAAAAGGAATGTTCGATTAGCAATCAACAAAGCACCGGGACACAGGGAGAATAAATGACGACCAGGACATAAGTAAAAAAAAAAAACTATCTATATATATAAAAATAAGTTGTCTGTGGATCTGTGGATCGTGGATCAGGTTACGTCACCTGAAAAAACTGGATCAGGTGACGTCAAAACTGAAAAAACTAAAAAAAGGCAAAAACTACAAAAAAAACTAAAAACTAATAAAAAAAATAAAAAAGCTAAAAAACTAAAAAAACTAAAAAAAGGCAAAAACTACAAAAAAAAACTAAAAACTAATAAAAAAGCTAAAAAACTAAAAAAACTAAAAAAAAGGCAAAAACTACAAAAAAAACTAAAAACTAATAAAAAAAATAAAAAAGCTAAAAAACTAAAAAAACTAAAAAAACTAAAAAAAGGTAAAAAACTAAAAAAACTAAAAACTAAAAAAAACTAAAAAAAAGGAAAAAACTGAAAAATAAGCTAAAATAAAGGTAAAAACCAATA
This sequence comes from Artemia franciscana, assembly GCF_032884065.1. NCBI lineage: Eukaryota > Metazoa > Arthropoda > Branchiopoda > Anostraca > Artemiidae > Artemia > Artemia franciscana. Next base: position 1,842,525 of record NC_088873.1, read on the forward strand.
AAAAACTAAAAAAAAGCTGAAAAAACTAAAAAAAGGCAAAAACTACAAAAAAACTAAAAACTAATAAAAAAAAGTAAAAAAGCTAAAAAACTAAAAAAACTAAAAAAACTAAAAAAACTAAAAAAAGGTAAAAAACTAAAAAAAATAAAAAATAAAAAAAAACAAAAAAAAGGAAAAAACTGAAAAATAAGCTAACATAAAGGTAAAAACCAATAAAAAACTAAAAAGAAAAAAAGGAAAAAACTAAAAAAAATTTTCATCTAAAAAACTAAAAAAAACTAAAAAAGGTAAAAACTAAAAGAACTAAAAAAGAAAAAAATAAATGACGACACTCAAAGAGAAAGCGACCAGGACAAAAGGAATGTTCGATTAGCAATCAACAAAGCACCGGGACACAGGGAGTATAAATGACGACCAGGACATAAGTAAAAAAAAAAATTAACAAAACTAAAAAGAAGGTAAAAACTAAAAAAAAACTAAAAAGAAAAAAAAACTAAAAACTAATAAAAAAACTAAAAAATCTAAAAATCTAAATAAACTAAAAAAGAAAAAAAAAGGAAAAAAATAAAGGAGAAAAACAAAACTAAAAAACGAATGTATATACAGACCGGTACACCGGGATACAAATGACGACCGGGACACAGGGAATATAAATGACGACCTGGACACAGGGATACAACTCCAACGGGGACGCCGGGGGCACAGGGGGATATATAGATGACGACGGGGACACAGGGAATGTTCGATTAGCAATCACCATCAACAAAGCTCAAGGGCAATCGTTAGAAAAATGCGGTATAGATATGAATACGAATTGTTTTCCCATGGACAAATATTATGTTGCATGTTCAAGAGTTGGTAAACCTGACAATCTATTTATATGGACAGACAATAGGACAGCGAAGAATGTTGTATATTCGCAAGTTTTACGTAGTTAAATATATATCTATATATATAAAAATAAGTTGTCTGTGTGTGGATCAGGTGACGTCATGTTTGTCCGCATATGACGTCTGAATTATTTCACACTAATACAAAAGAAGAAAAAAACTAAAAAAGGTAAAAACTACAAAAAAAAAACTAAAAAGAAAAAAAAACTAAAAAAGCTGAAAAACTAAAAAAAAACTAAAAAAAGGTAAAAATCTAATAACTAAAAAAAAACTGAAAAAAATAAAAAAAGGCAAAAACTACAAAAAAAAAATAAAAACTAATAAAAAAATAAAAAAGCTAAAAAACTAAAAAAACTAAAAAAAAACTAAAAAAAGGTAAAAAACTAAAAAAAACTAAAAACTAAAAAAGAAAAAAACTAAAAAAAAGGAAAAAACTGAAAAATAAAAGAGAAAAAGAAAACTAAAAAAATATGAATAAATATATATAATGACGACCAGGACATAAGTAAAAAAAAAACTAAAAAAACTAAAAAAATGGTAAAAACTACAAAAAAACTAAAAACTAATAAAAAAACTAAAAAATCTAAAAATCTAAATAAACTAAAAAAGAAAAAAAAAGAAAAAAGGAAAAAAATAAAGGAGAAAAACAAAACTAAAAAACGAATGTATATACAGACCGGGACACCGGGATACAAATGACGACCGGGACACAGGGAATATAAATGACGACCGGGACACAGGGACACAACTACAATGGGGACGCCGGGGGGCACAGGGGGATATAAATGACGACCGGGACACCGGGACACAAGGAATATAAATGACGCCCGGGACACTCAAAGAGAAATCACAGACTGGAACACCGGGACACAAATGACGATGAGGTATAGATCTGAATACGGATTGTTTTCCCATGGACCATTATATGTTGCATGTTCAAGAGTCGGTAAACCTGATAATCTATTTATATGCACAGACAATGGGACAGCAAAGAATGTTGTATATTCGCAAGTTTTACGTAGTTAATATATATATATATATATATATATATATATATATATATATATATATATATATATATATATATATATATATATATATATATATATATATATATCTATCTATATTCACAGGTGGGACATAGGGACACAACTACAATGGCGCGTAACTAATATGGCGCGTAACGACTTACGCGCGCGGGGGGGCTTGGGGGGGGCGCGAAGCGCCCCCACCAACTAGGTGTTGGGGTGGCGCGAAGCGCCACCCCAACAGCTAGTATATATATGTATATATATATATATATATATATATATATATATATATATATATATATATATATATATATATATATATATGTAATGACGGTTTCCATACCAAAACAGTGTTAATCAATGAGCAGATTCCAGAAAAACTTTACTTCACTTTCCCAATAATATTTCCATATCTTGCCAACGGATGAATATCAGATAGTGGTTTTTGTCCTTTTTTTTCTTTTTAGCTGTAGGTTAGACTAGATTCTTTTTAGGTGTAGGTTAAACTAGGTTAAGCTGTAGATAAAAGGGAAGAATATCAGATTGTTGTTTCAGTCGTTTTTTCTTTTTAGATGTAGGTTAAAAATAGGTTAAAGGAGGTTAAACTAGGTTCTTTTCAGCTGTAGATTAAACTAGGTTAAGCTGTAAGTAAACAGGGATGCATATTTAAGGCGATCCAAACACTCATAAAGTATACAAGTGTTTAGTCTCTAACTCCAGTACAGGTCATACTTTCGATAGAACTGTGTCCATAGGTTTGCAGTACTTTGCAAGTTCTAAGTCTTCAGAATTCAGAATTCGTCAGCCCCCTTCTAACTCAAATATAAGGAAGAAAGCCAAATCAAAATGAAAAACTTGATCAAAGTGGGCAAACCCCCCAGTTGCGGCACCCGGGGCAGCTGAACTGGTTGCTCCCACCCTTTGAACTGCTCATATTGCGCCCAATTGAGAACTTCTGACCAATGCACATCAATTTGACAGATTAAAATATAAAACAATTTCCTCCTAATATTTATCACTTTAAGACACTCTTTTCTTCTGTATTAGTCTAACTTATCGAACGTGGGTTAATTAATGTATGGCAAGATTTTCTGTTTGGAAATGTGCTTGAAAAAAATTAGATTTTGTGCCATTCGGCAGTTTACTCTAGTGCCACCAAAATCAATTCATAAGAAAAGTTCCACGATGTAAGCATTTACATCTCTGTACGATGTTGCTGCAGATTTCTAGGGGCGGAGAAAAAAGGGGTGTGGGGCAATTGTGCTGTGGCACTGTTATTACTTATACTGTACCCCTTAAAGCTACGCTCCTTATTATTAAGGTACATATTATAAGGTTATATACTCCTTATTAAATCAAGTATATACTCTTTATTATAATTTTTGTTATTATTAAGCCATTCTCCTTATAGATTTCGGAAAATTCATTTGCGTACTATTTAGTTCGAACCGTCGCCATTATTAGCGGTTTCTAGCCTTTTTTGAAATTATTTATTTTAGTAATTGGTTTTTACTGTTAAGAAAGAGCTGTAAAACCGTTACCATTCGTGAATTAGCTTCAGTTATCCCTAATTTTTCATTAGACAACTTCGTTCACAACGCGTTTTTTTTATCATTTTCGGTTGCGATTATCAATGGCTGTCTCATAACTAGTTAGCAGCTACTGCTGCAGTACAACGATTGGATTAGTGCTCCTGTAACAATTCCTCTCCCAAACTTTTTTGTCCAGGAGCTTTTTATTTACACTTACATAAAATAGAAAGCTAAGTGTTTTATTAGTTTGAAAGTTTTTATCGAAGATAATTCGAATATACAAAACAAAGACGGCTTTTAAAAAATAAAATTCTTTCCAGGAATAGTGGCAGTAGCACTTTTTGTTTTCAATGCTTTTTAAAGAGGAGAACACTTTTCTTTGTAAAGAACTAAAAGATTGGAAGTTAAATTATTAACGGATGTAGGTCAACTTAGTTAAAACCGTTTTAAGATACCTTGTCTCTAAGAATTTAAAGAACTAAATAAAGAGCTAAATAAGAACTAAATAAAGAACTAAAGAACTAAAAGATTGGAAGTTGAATTATTAACGGATGTAGGTCAACTTAGTTAAAAGCGTTTTAAGATACCTTGTCTCTAAGAATTTAAAGAACTAAATAAAGAACTAAAAAGAACTAAATAAAGAACTAAATAAAGAATAAAGAACTAAAAGATTGGAAGTTGAATTATTAACGGATGTAGGTCAACTTAGTTAAAAGCGTTTTAAGATACCATGAACTAAATAAGACCTAAATAAAGAACTAAATAAAGAATAAAGAACTAAAAGATTGGAAGTTGAATTATTAACGGATGTAGGTCAACTTAGTTAAAAGCGTTTTAAGATACCTTGTCTCTAAGAATTTAAAGAACTAAATAAAGAACTAAATAAGAACTAAATAAAGAACTAAATAAAGAATAAAGAACTAAAAGATTGGAAGTTGAATTATTAACGGATGTAGGTCAACTTAGTTAAAAGCGTTTTAAGATACCTTGTCTCTAAGAATTTAAAGAACTAAATAAAGAACTAAATAAGAACTAAATAAAGAACTAAAAGATTGGAAGTTGAATTATTAACGGATGTAGGTCAACTTAGTTAAAAGCGTTTTAAGATACCTTGTCTCTAAGAATTTACAAAAAGAATGTTTCGAAGTTTCCGGTGTTTTGAAGTTTAAATGACAAGGGGGAAATATGTCTGAAGCTTTCTTTTGAGCAACTGTTTTCTACTTCAACTACTTCTATTTTATTGTGTCTTTAAAGAAATTTGTTTCTCAACTTTTCCTGCTTCGTCCACTTTAATTATTTCTGAGTCTCCAAGCAATTTTCATGGCGAAGCCATAAAAGGAATCCATATTCCTGATGAAATTGTCAGAGGATGAAGGTCATAAATACACAGATACTAGGACCCACCCTCTTTTGCTCCTCCTCATTACGCTGTCTATGACTAGAGCCTAGTAAATAGAGTAGTAGCTCATGGACTTCAGAGACGTTTGTTCAGGACTCTGACTTGAGAGTTAGAGTTACAATACCAGTCTGGTGATCTTTTGCTGCAAACAAGTGTTCGCTGGCTTAGAAGAGAGACGGTTTTGGAACGCTTCCAACAGTTGCTTCCTGCTTTGTTGGAGTTGAGAAAAAGGCGAATTATCCCCTGAACTAGAAGAGCTGATTTGATTGATAGATTTTGCTTCCCTTGTACACATAACCAAAAAACAAAATACCCTTAGTTTGCAGATTCAAGGCAAATATATTGGTAAAACAATTTCAGATATGATTTCATTTGCATAAGGACTGAAAATCTGAAGGAAAGAAATCTTACTGAATGTGAAAACAAACACGTTGCTCGTTTCAGGCTTGAAAAATCAATTCAATGAATACTTTGAAGACTTCAAAAACCTTTCTATTGCAGCTAAGTTTGTCAAATCTCTTCTTACAGATTCAGACTTTTATTCAGACTTTTAGACTAATTCTGAAAAGAAAAATTTGATGTCATTTTCTGGTCGTTTTAAAGTCGACAGCGCTGCAGTGGATATGGAACCGATTTTTTTTCAAAGTAACTTTTCTTTAAATCACTCGGTTCAAGCAATGAAAGAATTTAACATTTATCTAAAGAAAAAAACAAAAAGTTCAAATTTTGTTCAGGTTGGTTTACAACTGCAGGCAATATTCAGCTTAGCACATTTATGCAGTATTTTAGTTTCCAAACTAAAAGTGTCATTGAGTTGAATTGGGGCTCGGTTGCATGAAGTTAAATTAGATGAATTTCATTGAATTGAATTAAATGGGGGTATGGATGAATGGATTTTGAACTATAAGGCTGAATTGAACAGGTTTGAGCTACATGGTCAATGATTATTTGACAATGCATTATTTGACCAGTGCTTAATCAAGTCAAAAGCTATCACTATAATGATTATTTCGCACTCAATCGGTAATTGTTTCCCGTATTTTTCTGGGGGAAGAAGCTCACAGTCGATGAAGAATATTTCTATGGATTGTTGAGCTGTGTTCGGAAGTCAACTGTGTTCAAAAGGCCCCTAAAGTAAATGAAACTAGTACTAAAAAATTGTTAATAACGAAAAAAAGTGCCAGCCCTCTCATTGAGGTATTTTTTCTAATACAAATATTTTAATAATTTATAAGAATAAAAATGTATATTTAATGGTATTAAACAACTGTGTGGATTCTACAAAAACATGAATTATTTGCCTACTTTTTTGGATAGCTCACACAATGGTTTGTCTGCTGTAAGGTTACACAGTCATTTAAGATTTTGGGAACCACTATACAATATAGGTGAATGCCAAGCTAACCAATCGATTTTATTTGGTATAAAAATTTTGAGTCACATCTTGAACCATATTTTATTAAGATACTAAAATCTTTAACTTGCTTATGGTGCATCTAGTTTTCTACAGCACTGGGTATAGGGGTTGGATACATGTATGCCAATTCTAGAAATAGGGGTATCTAAAGACACATCCGTTCCATTCATTACCCATAGAGTTGATTTTGTTTTGGAAAAATTTGAAAGAGCTACAGCCTAGCTTTTGCATTACAATTGAATAAAGTATTTAAAAAATTTAACCCCTCTCTGTCACTTACCTTTCATAGTTCTTACCCTGCTTCAGTGTAATCTGCCTCGTTTTTGTCCTATCTGCCCTTCTTTTTCTTCGAAATGGCAAGGGGTTGGCATTCCAGTACTTGCTTGGTGAGAGTTCCGTCTGACCTTCCGAATGTAAGGCTATGTAACGTTGATGGTTATCAAGGTAATATTTATAATGATGTTGATGGGTGTGATGGAGTAAAGAATGATCGATGACAAATACGGTGCCGTCACTGTTAATGAGAATGCTAATGGCAATGGTTGTGATAATCACAATGATGGTGATATTAATAATGACGATACGAGTCTCCTTGCTTTACGTAGGCATATTAGGTTTTTTGGCACTCTTTATTCTTATATGAATTCGTAGGCTTCAAATCATGAGTCTTATCAAGTTGGTGGACTAGATCAAATTCACATATTTGAGAAATGTATCGTTTAATCGAATCAAATATTTCAACTGTTTGCTGTTCCAACAGCTACAAGGAATGTAATCAAAAATAAAGAATTTAGTCTTTAATTTATGCAGCAACAATTAAAGGGTTGTATACGATAGTATTAAAAAAATGTATCTCCAAATGAAAAAAAGTAATAAATTATTTTTGTTCCTGCTGTACATAAAAAGAATTAATGCTTTTAATCCTAGAAATGTAAGTGTGCCGTAATTACGACATAAAAAATTACTATTGGTTAAATATAAAGACATTTTTATTGCAAAATACTTTCCCTCCATTCAAAAACACTCATCCGGTATAAATGTTGTTGCTCTCATAATGAAGTTCGAGAAACAGAAAGATGTCACAAGTTTAATTCAGCATCAGCATATAAGCATAAAGCTTATACAATGTCGTGAAAAAAGATAATTGTATTAACTAAATAAATAGTAATAAAGTTAAATAAAAACTAAACAAAGATATTTTAAATGATAAATAATTAGGTAAATACTAAACAGATAAATCTCTAATGAAATCAAACTGATAATTCATATCATTAACAATAAGACTAGTCAAGAAGGAGCATTGCTAACTTTAGCCAAAGTATTTACTCCTACAAAATATAACAAGAAATAAATAATAATAAAAAGAGGGGGCCTAGGCAAATATTTGTACTTGATTGGCTTCTTAAATCTTAAATAGTAAAGGGAAGTGGCTCTTTCCGATCATTTAGACAATCTTAACAGAGATACATTCAAGCATATCAGGGGAATATTTCCATGGGGTTGGGTTCAAAAGCATAACAAATCCACTTTAATGTATCGTTTTTGAATTTTCTGTAATAGAGGGTCTTTTGGAGAAAAGTAGGAGAAACTCCCCCTTTTATAGCAATTCACAATTCTTATAGTTTTACTCCCAAGTTATTCCTGGCAGCCTGACAGTTTAGTCTACTTTGATTTCTTAGAATGAGAGTATTAAATAAAGTTACAAGATGCAACTTTTACTGAGCTCGCAATTTTAACTGAGCTGTATAAACTGAGATAAATTAAATAAAGTAAACTCTATTATTATGAAAATAACCACACGAACTGACTCTTTATATTGATTTTACTATTATAGAGTAATTTAGATAATGGTTATCCCCCCCTGAATCGGCTAGAAATGATATTTTTTTCTCAATTACCAGTTTTTTAAACTTTATTTTGAATCTTTGATTATTATGGGCTGAGGTTCGTCCTTTACTAGGTTGCAGCTACCCCTGAAACCCCGATTTCAAATAAATTGAGTTAATTACATGCATAGAGGTGTTTCAAAACCCTGTTATCCCCCAAGATACAAACAATTTTTTTTTTTAGTCCTTATATTGTATACAATTTGCCTTATTTTACTTCTTTCCTCCAAGATTAATTTCTAAAAATGTACCTTAACTGATTTTTTTGGAAAGGAATGATAATTACATTGATGATAACAATTTATGGTTTCTTCTTTTAATCAACAAGAAAGCCAATGTAAAAAAGTACGAAAATAAATGCTCAAGCTTTTCTTTTATAGCCTCTGTCACAGTTAATACTACGAAAGAGCTATTATCCTTTTATTTTTAATGGAAAGCTATTTTAATTTTTTTTTTCCATTGGGAGTCAATTTAGCATAACATGAAACTATCCTTAACAAGATACCAATTTGGAAATTAATATAAAAGGTCATTTTCTGTAATTTGAAAATGAACTCGATTAAAATTATTTACTATTTTATATTTTTTTTTTATTAATTTTTTTTTGCAGGTAAAACCTTTAAGTCCCAAAATCAGCAGAAATGAAATTTTGTAGTTTGAATTGGTCAGGTGGAATTTTGGACAACCATATATATTTAGAAATATTGAAAAATTGGAAAGTCAATTGTTAAATAAAAGGATTTCCGTATGGAATTGTGTAGTTCTTATTGGCAGTGGATGTCAAATTAAAAAAACAAAAAAAAAAGAAGAAGAAAAACTTGGGGAAAACCCAGCAAAAAATGAGATAAAATCCTACAGAAATCACCAGACCATTAATGGCCAATTTTTATGAAAGAAAATCCCTGTCAAACTAAACCAGTAAGTTTTCCTTATTTATTTTCACGATTCATTGTGGCAACAATGACAAAAATATGGTACTGCCATAAAAACTTCAATTTTGAAATAACAAAAAACTTAGAGAATTGCTGTTTTCAGACATGAATAAACTAAATATGGTTCAACGGGATAAACATTTTATGTTAGTGTCCTTGGTACTTCAAGATTCTGTTCATTAAAATTCATAAAAAGCATCATAGGTGTAACCAGAGATTTGGGCTCCTTAAAAAAGTAAAATTGTTTAATTATGTTTCAGTTATTTCGCAAACTCTTTGGTATTTTACTTAAACTACTGCTACCCACTGCTACCCTAAACTGCATGACTGCATAAGAAGGCCTTTTTCATTAAAAATTTACGTCTCGCTTTTCCCTATTTTTAAAAGTATAAATGACTGGAATTTCCATTTCATCACTTCAAACAGTCAGCATCCGTTTTAACTGTCCTTGGTTAAAACGGGGTGGCGGGGAGGTGTTTGGAAATTCTCCATGCCCATGCTCACTCTTCTTATTGGTGGTACTGGTGAAGACTGGAACTAGAAATTTAAAAGCCTAATTGTTCAGCTATAGGAAAGATCAATCTGAGCAGTACCTACATACTATATTATGCTTTTATGCCATCTATTCTGCTTTATTTTGGCCATGATACAAGACGCACAAATAATGAAATATGCCAACCGCCTTTATAGGACCCTCTTCGACCTCAATTAGCAGTCAAGAGGGGGAAGGTGTGGGATCAAAAGGTACTTAAACTCCATGATGTATTTTCTTATTATGAAATACTCAAGCGCACGCGAATCATGAATTCAGCAACATTTTGCTAGGCTTTTAAATTTTCAATTACCAAAGTAGGCTATTGTTTAAAATATTTAAATTGTAACACGTGCATAAGCTAAGGACACATACACATACATATAATACGATACTACTAAAACCAGTTTAGTTAAATTTATTTCACCAATATTATTCCAATGTTAAATCATTATTCTAAGATCAGTTTAGTTAAGCTTATTTTTCCGCAATATTGGATCTTGTCGCATTAATATTGACTTTCCTTGAACGAAATTATAAGTGTTGCAAAACAGTTCTCAATCTTTTAGTTTCTAAAGAAGGAATACAAAGCTTTTTTTTAATAATAATAAAAAACATGCTTTAACAAAATTTAAAAACTTGCCATTTACCGACTTCAAGTATTTGCATATATTTAAAGTCGTCCTTCCCTTTTTTTTGCTGTTTTATAAAAAAAACGGAACTGTTATATTTACATTAAATTTGAGCAATTTATATATATATATATATATATATATATATATATATATATATATATATATATATATATATATATATATATATATATATATATATATCTTCTATATATATAAAAATAAGTTGTCTGTGTGTGGATCTGTGGATCAGGTGACGTCATGTTTGTTCGCATATGACGTCTGAATTATTTCACACTAATACAAAAGAAGAAAAAAACTAAAAAAGGTAAAAACTACAAAAAAAACTAAAAAGAAAAAAAACTAAAATAGCTAAAAAACTAAAAAAAACTAAAAAAAAGGTAAAAATCTAATAACTAAAAAAAAACTGAAAAAAATAAAAAAAGGCAAAAACTACAAAAAAAAATAAAAACTAATAAAAAAACTAAAAAAGCTAAAAAACTAAAAAAACTAAAAAAAACTAAAAAAAGGTAAAAAACTAAAAAAAAACTAAAAACTAAAAAAGAAAAAAACTAAAAAAAAGGAAAAAACTGAAAAATAAAAGAGAAAAAGAAAACTAATAAAATATGAATAAATATATATAAAAATAAGTTGTTTGTGGGTTATGTCTGTCTGTCTGTCTGTCGAGTGACGTCGTGTTTGTCCGCATATGACGTCTGAATTATTTCACACTAATACAAAAGAAGAAAAAAAACTAAAAAAGGTAAAAACTACAAAAAAAAACTAAAAAGAAAAAAAACTAAAAAAGCTAAAAAACTAAAAAAAACTTAAAAAAGGTAAAAAACTAAAAACTAAAAAAAACTGAAAAAAACTAAAAAAAGGCAAAAACTAAAAAAAAACTAAAAACTAATAAAAAAACTAAAAAAGCTAAAAAACTAAAAAAACTAAAAAAAACTAAAAAAAGGTAAAAAACAAAAAAAAACTAAAAACTAAAAAAGAAAAAACTAAAAAAAAGGAAAAAACTGAAAAATAAGAGAAAAAGAAAACTAAAAAAATATTAATAAATATAAAAAATATGAATATAAATATAATATAAATTAGCAATCAACAAAGCACCGAGACACAAATGACGACCGGGACACAGGGAGTATAAATGACGACCAGGACATAAGTAAAAAAAAAAACTAAAAAAACTAAAAAAATGGTAAAAACTACAAAAAAACTAAAAACTAATAAAAAAACTAAAAAAATCTAAAAATCTAAATAAACTAAAAAAGAAAAAAAGAAAAAAGGAAAAAAATAAAGGAGAAAAACAAAACTAAAAAACGAATGTATATACAGACCGGGACACCGGGATACAAATGACGACCGGGACACAGGGAATATAAATGACGACCGGGACACAGGGACACAACTACAATGGGGACGCCGGGGGGCACAGGGGGATATAAATGACGACCGGGACACCGGGACACAAGGAATATAAATGACGCCCGGGACACTCAAAGAGAAATCACAGACTGGAACACCGGGACACAAATGACGACCGGGACACAGGGAATATAAATGACGACCGGGACACAGGGACATAACTACAAAGGGGACGCCGGGGTGCACAGGGGGATATATAAATGACGATGGCGACTCAGGGAATGGTCGATTCGCAATCACCATCAACAAAGCTCAATCATTAGAATCATGGGTATAGATCTGTATACGGATTGTTTTCCCATGGACCATTATATGTTGCATGTTCAAGAGTCGGTAAACCTGACAATCTATTTATATGCACAGACAATGGGACAGCAAAGAATGTTGTATATTCGCAAGTTTTACGTAGTTAAAAACATTTATATATATATATATATATATATATATATATATATATATATATATATATATATATATATATATATATATATATATATATATATATATATATATATATATATATATATATATATATATATATATATATATATATATATATATATATATATATATATATATATATATATATATATATCTATATTCACAGGTGGGACATAGGGACACAACTACAATGGCGCGTAACTAATATGGCGCGTAACGACTTACGCGCGCGGGGGGGCTTGGGGGGGCGCGAAGCGCCCCCACCAACTAGGTGTTGGGGTGGCGCGAAGCGCCACCCCAACAGCTAGTATATATATATATATATATATATAAATATATATATATATATATATATATATATATATATATATATATATATATATATATATATATATATATATATACATATATATATATATATATATATATCCGTCCTGGCCGAGTTGGTTGGTACGCTGGATTCGGGATCCTTTGTCTGAGAGGACGCGGGTTCGAATCCCGGTGTACCCAATTCTTCAGTTGGGACGGGGGTCAGTGGCGTGACTCTGTAAGCTTAGCCAGAGTCGACCCAGCTCTAAATGGGTACCTGGAGAAATCTGGGGAAGGTAAACAGGAAGGGTGTGTGAAAGCACAGGATGGCTGGCCCCCAACCCCCCATTGCACTTCCTGGCTGAAGGGCCAAGAAACGGAGATCAGCACCGCCGGTAGGGACTGTAAAGTCTAATGCCGTATCCTTTACCTTTTTTTTACCTTTATATATATATATATATATAAATATATATATATATATATATATATATATATATATATATATATATATATATATATATATATATATATATATATATATATATATCTATATATATATAAAAATAAGTTGTCTGTCTGTCTGTGGATCAGGTGACGTCATGTTTCTGTGTTGACTGATGTCAAGAAATTAGTTGTCGTCATTTTTGCTTTGACGGTGACGTCATTAGACCGAGACAGAGGGAATATAAGTGACGACCGGGAACCTCAAAGAGAAATTACAGACTGGGACACCCGGACACAAATCACGACCGGGACACAGGGAATATAAATGACGACCGGGACACAGGGACACAACTACAACGGGGACGCCGGGGGCACAGGCGGGATATATAAATGACGACCGGGACACAGGGATTGTTCGAATAGAAATTACAGACCGGGACACCAGGACACAAATAACGACCGGGACACCGGGACACAGGGTATATAAATGACGACCGGGACACTCAAAGAGAAATTACAAACTGGGACACCGGGACACAAATGACGACCGGGACACAGGGAATATAAATGACGACCGGGACACAGGGACACATCATTAGAATAATGAGGTATAGATCTGAATACGGATTGTTTTTCCCATGGACAATTATATGTTGCATGTTCAAGAGTCAGTAAACCTGACAATCTATTTATATGCACAGACAATGGGACAGCGAAGAATGTTGTATATTCGCATGTTTTACGTAGTTAAAAACATATATTTATATCTATCTCTATTCACAGGTGGGACACAGGGACACAACTACAATGGCGCGTAACTAATATGGCGCGTAACGACTTACGCGCGCGGGAGGGCTTGGGGGGGTGTGAAGCACCCCACCAACTAGGTGTTGGGGTGGCGCGAAGCGCCACCCCAACAGCTAGTATATATATATATATATATATATTTATATATATATATATATATACATATATATATATATATATATATATATATATATATATATATATATATATATATATATATATATATATATATACTAGCTGTTGGGGTGGCGCTTCGCGCCACCCCAACACCTAGTTGGTGGGGCGCTTCGCGCCCCCCCAAGCCCCCCCGCGCGCGTACGTCGTTACGCGCCATAATAGTTACGCGCCATTGTAGTTGTGTCCCTATGTCCCACCTGTGAATATAGATATATATATATATATATATATATATATATATATATATATATATGGTTTTAACTACGTAAAACTTGCGAATATACAACATTCTTTGCTGTCCCATTGTCTTTGCATATAAATAGATTGTCAGGTTTACCGACTCTTGAACATGCAACATATAATGGTCCATGGGAAAACAATCTGTATTCAGATCTATACCTCATGATTCTAATGATTGCCCTTGAGCTTTGTTGATGGTGATTGCTAATCGACCATTCCCTGTCCCGGTGTCCCGGTCGTCCCGGTCGTCATTTATATTCCCTGTGTCCCGGTCGTCGTTTGTATCCCGGTGTCCCGGTCTGTATATACATTCGTTTTTTAGTTTTGTTTTTCTCCTTTATTTTTTTCCTTTTTTTTTCTTTTTTAGTTTATTTAGATTTTTAGATTTTTTAGTTTTTTTATTAGTTTTTAGTTTTTTTTCTTTTTAGTTTTTTTGTAGTTTTTACCTTCTTTTTAGTTTTGTTAGTTTTTTTTTTACTTATGTCCTGGTCGTCATTTATACTCCCTGTGTCCCGGTGCTTTGTTGATTGCTAATCGAACATTCCTTTTGTCCTGGTCGCTTTCTCTTTGAGTGTCGTCATTTATTTTTTTTCTTTTTTAGTTCTTTTAGTTTTTACCTTTTTTAGTTTTTTCCTTTTTTTCTTTTTAGTTTTTTATTGGTTTTTACCTTTATTTTAGCTTATTTTTCAGTTTTTTCCTTTTTTTTTATTTTTTTTTATTTTTTATTTTTTTTAGTTTTTTACCTTTTTTTAGTTTTTTTTAGTTTTTTTAGTTTTTTAGCTTTTTTACTTTTTTTATTAGTTTTTAGTTTTTTTTTGTAGTTTTTGCCTTTTTTTAAGTTTTGTTTTTCTCCTTTATTTTTTTCCTTTTTTTTTCTTTTTTAGTTTATTTAGATTTTTAGATTTTTTAGTTTTTTTATTAGTTTTTAGTTTTTTTTTCTTTTTAGTTTTTTTGTAGTTTTTACCTTTTTTTTAGTTTTTTATTTTTTTTTTTTACTTATGTCCTGGTCGTCATTTATACTCCCTGTGTCCCGGTGCTTTGTTGATTGCTAATCGAACATTCCTTTTGTCCTGGTCGCTTTCTCTTTGAGTGTCGTCATTTATTTTTTTCTTTTTTAGTTCTTTTAGTTTTTACCTTTTTTAGTTTTTTAGATGAAAATTTTTTTTAGTTTTTTCCTTTTTTTCTTTTTAGTTTTTTATTGGTTTTTACCTTTATTTTAGCTTATTTTTCAGTTTTTTCCTTTTTTTTAGTTTTTTTTTATTTTTTATTTTTTTTAGTTTTTTACCTTTTTTTAGTTTTTTTTTAGTTTTTTTGTTTTTTAGCTTTTTTACTTTTTTTTATTAGTTTTTAGTTTTTTTGTAGTTTTTGCCTTTTTTTAGTTTTTTCAGTTTTTTTTTAGTTTTTTATTGGTTTTTACCTTTATTTTAGCTTATTTTTCAGTTTTTTCCTTTTTTTTAGTTTTTTTAGTTTTAAGTTTTTTTAGTTTTTTTAGTTTTTTACCTTTTTTTAGTTTTTTTAGTTTTTTTAGTTTTTTTAGTTTTTTAGCTTTTTTATTTTTTTTATTAGTTTTTAGTTTTTTTTGTAGTTTTTGCCTTTTTTTAGTTTTTTTAGTTTTTTAGCTTTTTTATTAGTTTTTAGTTTTTTTTGTAGTTTTTGCCTTTTTTTAGTTTTTTTAGTTTTTTAGCTTTTTTAGTTTTTTTTATTAGTTTTTAGTTTTTTTTGTAGTTTTTGCCTTTTTTTAGTTTTTTCAGTTTTGACGTCACCTGATCCAGTTTTTTCAGGTGACGTCACCTGATCCATCCATCCACAGACAGACAACTTATTTTTATATATATAGATATAATATATATATATATATATATATATATATATATATATATATATATATATATATATATATATATATATATATATATATATATATATATATATATATATATATATATATATATATATATATATATATATATATATATATATATATATATATATATATATATATATATATATATATATATATATATCTATATATATAAAAATAAGTTGTCTGTGGATGGATGGATGGATGGGTCAGGTGACGTCACCTGAAAAAACTGGATCAGGTGACGTCAAAACTGAAAAAACTAAAAAAGGCAAAAACTACAAAAAAACTAAAAACTAATAAAAAAAATAAAAAAGCTAAAAAACTAAAAAAACTATAAATGTAAAAACCAATAAAAAACTAAAAAAAAAACTGAAAAAACTAAAAAAAGGCAAAAACTACAAAAAAAAACTAAAAACTAATAAAAAAAGTAAAAAAGCTAAAAAACTAAAAAAACTAAAAAAACTAAAAAAAGGTAAAAAACTAAAAAAAATAAAAAATAAAAAAAAACTAAAAAAAGGAAAAAACTGAAAAATAAGCTAAAATAAAGGTAAAAACCAATAAAAAACTAAAAAGAAAAAAAGGAAAAAACTAATAAATGACGACACTCAAAGAGAAAGCGACCAGGACAAAAGGAATGTTCGATTAGCAATCAACAAAGCACCGGGACACAGGGAGTATAAATGACGACCAGGACATAAGTAAAAAAAAAAAACTATCTATATATATAAAAATAAGTTGTCAAACTAAAAAAAGGCAAAAACTACAAAAAAAACTAAAAACTAATAAAAAAGCTAAAAAACTAAAAAAACTAAAAAAAAAGGCAAAAACTACAAAAAAACTAAAAACTAATAAAAAAAATAAAAAAGCTAAAAAACTAAAAAAACTAAAAAAACTAAAAAAAGGTAAAAAACTAAAAAAACTAAAAACTAAAAAAAAACTAAAAAAAAGGAAAAAACTGAAAAATAAGCTAAAATAAAGGTAAAAACCAATAAAAAACTAAAAAAAAACTGAAAAAACTAAAAAAAGGCAAAAACTACAAAAAAACTAAAAACTAATAAAAAAAGTAAAAAAGCTAAAAAACTAAAAAAACTAAAAAAACTAAAAAAACTAAAAAAAGGTAAAAAACTAAAAAAAATAAAAAATAAAAAAAAACTAAAAAAAAAGGAAAAAACTGAAAAATAAGCTAACATAAAGGTAAAAACCAATAAAAACTAAAAAGAAAAAAAGGAAAAAACTAAAAAAAATTTCATCTAAAAAACTAAAAAAAACTAAAAAAGGTAAAAACTAAAAGAACTAAAAAAGAAAAAAATAAATGACGACACTCAAAGAGAAAGCGACCAGGACAAAAGGAATGTTCGATTAGCAATCAACAAAGCACCGGGACATAGGGAGTATAAATGACGACCAGGACATAAGTAAAAAAAAATTTAACAAAACTAAAAAGAAGGTAAAAACTACAAAAAAACTAAAAAGAAAAAAAAACTAAAAACTAATAAAAAAACTAAAAAATCTAAAAATCTAAATAAACTAAAAAAGAAAAAAAAAGGAAAAAAATAAAGGAGAAAAACAAAACTAAAAAACGAATGTATATACAGACCGGTACACCGGGATACAAATGACGACCGGGACACAGGGAATATAAATGACGACCGGGACACAGGGACACAACTACAACGGGGACACCGGGGGAAACAGGGGGATATAAATGACGACCGGGACAAAAAAACTAAAAAGAAAAAAAAACTAAAAACTAATAAAAAAACTAAAAAATCTAAAAATCTAAATAAGCTAAAAAAGAAAAAAAAAGGAAAAAAATAAAGGAGAAAAACAAAACTAAAAAACGAATGTATATACAGACCGGGACACCGGGATACAAATGACGACCGGGACACAGGGAATATAAATGACGACCGGGACACAGGGACACAACTACAACGGGGACACCGGAGGAAACAGGGGGATGTAAATGACGACCGGGACACCGGGACAGGGAATGGTCGATTAGCAATCACCATCAACAAAGCTCAAGGGCAATCATTAGAATCATAAGGTATAGATCTGAATACAGATTGTTTTCCCGTGGACCATTATATGTTGCATGTTCAAGAGTCGGTAAACCTGACAATCTATTTATATGCAAAGACAATGGGACAGCAAAGAATGTTGTATATTCGCAAGTTTTACGTAGTTAAAACCATATATATATATCTATCTATATTCACAGGTGGGACATAGGGACACAACTAAAATGGCGCGTAACTATTATGGCGCGTAACGACTTACGCGCGCGGGGGGGCTTGGGGGGGCGCGAAGCGCCCCCACCAACTAGGTGTTGGGGTGGCGCGAAGCGCCACCCCAACAGCTAGTCTATATATATAAAAATAAGTTGTCTGTGTGTGGATCTGTGGATCAGGTGACGTCATGTTTGTTCGCATATGACGTCTGAATTATTTCACACTAATACAAAAGAAGAAAAAAACTAAAAAAGGTAAAAACTACAAAAAAAACTAAAAAGAAAAAAAAACTAAAAAAGCTAAAAAACTAAAAAAAACTAAAAAAAGGTAAAAATCTAATAACTAAAAAAATAAAAAAAGGCAAAAACTACAAAAAAAATAAAAACTAATAAAAAAACTAAAAAGCTAAAAAACTAAAAAAACTAAAAAAAACTAAAAAAAGGTAAAAAACTAAAAAAAACTAAAAACTATAAAAGAAAAAAACTAAAAAAAAGGAAAAAACTGAAAAATAAAAGAGAAAAAGAAAACTAAAAAAATATGAATAAATATATATAAAAATAAGTTGTTTGTGGGTTATGTCTGTCTGTCTGTCTGTCGAGTGACGTCGTGTTTGTCCGCATATGACGTCTGAATTATTTCACACTAATACAAAAGAAGAAAAAAAAACTAAAAAAGGTAAAAACTACAAAAAAAACTAAAAAGAAAAAAAAACTAAAAAAGCTAAAAAACTAAAAAAAACTAAAAAAAGGTAAGGGACACAGGGACACAACTACAATGGGGACGCCGGGGGGCACAGGGGGATATAAATGACGACCGGGACACCGGGACACAAGGAATATAAATGACGCCGGGACACTCAAAGAGAAATCACAGACTGGACCCGGGACACAAATGACGACCGGGACACAGGGGATATAAATGACGACCGGGACACAGGGACATAACTACAAAGGGGACGCCGGGGTGCACAGGGGGATATATAAATGACGATGGCGACTCAGGGAATGGTCGATTAGCAATCACCATCAACAAAGCTCAAGGGCAATCATTAGAATCATGAGGTATAGATCTGAATACGGATTGTTTTCCATGGACCATTATATGTTGCATGTTCAAGAGTCGGTAAACCTGACAATCTATTTATATGCACAGACAATGGGACAGCAAAGAATGTTGTATATTCGCAAGTTTTACGTAGTTAAAAACATATATATATATATATATATATATATATATATATATATATATAATATATATATATATATCTATCTATATTCACAGGTGGGACATAGGGACCACAACTACAATGGCGCGTAACTAATATGGCGCGTAACGACTTACGCGCGCGGGGGGGGCTTGGGGGGGGGGGCGCGAAGCGCCCCCACCAACTAGGTGTTGGGGTGGCGCGAAGCGCCACCCCAACAGCTAGTATATATATATTTATATATATTGTGCTCTGGAGATTAAGCTTAACTAACTATAGTGAAAAATATTATTAAAAGCCTTATAAAGAATAATATAGATGCAGACTCTTTGTAACCTTATTTGTGTATTTAAAATTTCAAATAAAAAGATGTGTTTTCTAAAAATCGTTTGTGTGAAAATTCATCAGAATCAGTTAATCATATATCTTTAGAGTGAAAGTAACACCTATATCACAGCTTTCTCTTGTAATTCTACGCATTTGTTTGTTTAGTTTTCTCTAATTCTTTCCACAAGAACAATTGGATATGAGTGAACAAGAAACACAATAGAAAAGAGAAAAAATAGAACTTATTTCTTTACATTATGCTCAGAGATCTTGAAGGAAATTAGATTTTTATCTCCGTTTTATTTTAAGAAAAGAAAGGAGTGGAAAATTCATTCAAAAACTTTTTTTCAATAATATAGACATTAAAGGACTATTAAACGTGAAAGGGGACTCGAAAGTTTTGACATTACCATAAAGAGATATTTCTGTTGTTGAGGAGACTTTTGTTTTTCGGAAAACCCAGTGTAGCTTTATTTTCAAATTTGCGTAACTTAACCTTATCCAAAGAAAGGTGAAATGTTGAAATACAAAACTGTAATAAAAAACTAAAATACTCTAGCTTTACATAATACAGATTATTAACTAGGAATGTTGAAAAATCAATATTAATGTAAATTAGTACAGCCTATGATTTTCATCTCTGACATATGTGATTTTTATCTTATTTTTCCGTCCTGACATCTTTGTAAGGAGATTCAAAGTATTCGGAAATAATTAACCTAAAGTTTTATTTAAGTCTTATTAAGTCATTTCCTGGTCATTTTCAATTGATTCCGATATCTTAGTAGGTTAGTAGGTTACAGTATAAAAAAATGCTACAATAAGAGCTACTCATTGCTGCTAAGATTACTAGAAATAGCACTTTTTGCCCCTCTTGGTCTTCCAAAGAGGGGTAAAGGTCAAGTCTGTTACCTCTAATTTTAGGAATGCCCTATAGTAAAAAGGAATTTTAATTTTCAGTTCAGGAAGGAATCACTTTATTCTCTAAAGTTGTGATTGTCTGTACCTACTAGTCCAAATTGTTCATTTAGGCTGTTTCTTCTATTATATGTCTTTTTCAAACCAGAACACAGATTTTTCAGTTACAAAACTTAGGGATTTGAGTGAAATCACTTCACTTAATAAACATCAAACAAAACGCTTAGAAAAAGATTCTTCAATCCCCAATCCCCCAAAAACCAGTCCCCCAAGTTTCAATCCCCCAAGAGCAAAGCTTGTAGGCCTACCATTAATGATAAAAATCACATAATATACTTTTGGTGACCTGATTGGACGCTATATCTAAAATTAAAATTAAAGAATCGAAAACAGGATTTTCTATCACGAATCAAATACTAAGCCAAACAAGCTTTAGCAGAAAAGTTTCTTGTAACTTTCTCTTATAGTGCTGAAGAAGGAAAGCGATTGTCTCCCCCAAATATTCGTCTTGTATCATACAGTATTTACTGGCCTGGTTTTGAATACTCAGATTGTAGCGTTACAAAAATACCATTAATGTGCTGGATAATGCGGCTCAAATTTATAATGTCGTCTGCATAACATACGAGAGATAAGTCAAGACCGACAAAGATGAAAGATGTGGGAACAGCTTACGGTGCATCAAGAACTCCGTTATTGAAGAGCGAAGGGGAAGAAACGGCACCTTGAAGGGTACTTTTTTCGACATTGACAATAAAATTATAGTGGTTGGAGCGTAGACTTGAGAACAGTCAGCTTTAGATAATGTATGCACTATTAAGCGAACAGTAAGACAAGAAAACATGTCTCAAAGGGGTTGCGAACAATAAGACAAGAAAACATGTCTCAAAGGGCTTTGATATATGAAGGACTCACTTCCCGTTTTGCTACATGAAGTAGCATAGTGGCGTGAATGGGAGAATCGAACGCTTTACGAACATCATGTCTGGCTAACACGAGAGTTTCACCAGATAGATAAGCACCGGTCAATGCGTTTGTGAAAACCGACAAAGCGTGGGCACAACCAAAACGTGGCTGGAATCCAAATTGATAATGTCAAACATAGCATTTCGTGTTTAGAAAGCCAATGAACAGGAAGTTCAAAAGCCTTACAGAAGGTAGAAGCCACCGTTATAGGACGGAAAGGAGATCACTGGATGGCGAGCTTACCTTTCTTTGGAATTGGAGTGAGATCTCCAATCGAGAAATAAGAAGGTACAACTCCTTGTGTAACAATCATCTGCATCAAAAGAGCAATATGGTTTACCAGCAGCTTGCTTGCATGCAGAATGTTAAGAGTGCACACTTTATCGATGGCAGAAGATTTCTTACGATTTAGGTGTTGGATTACTCGCAGTACAAAATCAACCGAAACAACAAAATTGTCCGTACGGCAACTAGACAAAAATTTATCAAGTTTATCTTCATATTCAGACTGTAGGGTGGCATCTGGCAGGGAGAATTCAGCAGAGAAGGAGGAATTGCACTCGGAATCAGGAATATCTTGAGCAGATAGGTGACCGCTAGGAGGATATCTTGATACATTTATCTAGAAGAGACTTTGGGACAGAGAAGTTTGCTGGGACGTCTCTTCAACTTTCTGGTCCATGTGGATATATATTTCTCTTGCAAACATTTTTTTTGGTAGAATGACGAATTTCAGAAACCCAGCCAGAGTGAGGATGGTCAAACTGTAGTCACACTGGAGCCGAGATACCCGAGGTACTATTCTTAGCATTGTTGGCAAGTTTGTTCGCTACAGGCTTTGACTTAACAACAGGTTTTCATTCCGAGGCCGATTTTTTAAGTTCAGCTATTTCACCTGAGGCCTCAGGGCTAGGTTTATTGATAAAGTCATTACAAGCACTAGGTGAGGCCAGGTTTGCAGTACAGTTATTTAGTAAAACGACAAGCGTAGGAGCTGGGCAGGGTTAGTAGTAACGCTGGTATCAATTCTAGCTAGCCAAACAGGGCCCGAATGCGTTGTATTCTCTAAAAAGCTGTCAATTTTTAGAGAGAGCTCATTGAATTTCGAGAATAAAGTACCGAGACTGCCTCTCCGGTTGTTGGAGTTTCAGAAGGCGAGAAGATTACCAAACTGGGCAAAATCCCCAAGTGCCACACAGGAAAAAACCGTCAGCTTTTTCTTACCAGGGACTTGTAAAGAACGAACTACGTTGTCATCGCTGTTACGCAAGACACCCTTCAAAATATATTTGATACAGTCTAGTAGATCTCTAAGCGTTTACTTGGTAGCTTTCATCATTGCCTTGACCTGTCAGCCTTTTATAATAGTCTTTTTTACAACTAAATTTTACCATATCATCAGTTAAGGTTTAAGACTTCAGTATAGCATAGAATTAAGACTTCAACAAACTACGTTATCACTGCTACTCAAGGCACCCATTAAAGTATTTTACTATAAAGTAATTTATAGTTGTAACCTACGATTATGACGTCTTTCTTCATCTTGTATACAAAGATGTAGTTTTTTTGTAAAAAAAAATGATTTTATTTTAAATAGTGTGTTTTGTTAGTTACAAAATCCCCTAGATGTGGCTCCTTTAGAATAAGCCTTTAACCAGCTCTCTATGATGTTCCTGCGCCCCGCTAGCAGAGACAAAAAAAAGGGGAAAACATAAGGCACATCAGTTCTTCCAATGCAAGAAATGACTTTCTTTGCTTTTCAAGCCTGATAACTCTAAGTTTCATGTGTAGGGTTTCTGGTCATGGCGATTCCAATGGTATGCTTCTTATTTTTATCTGATTTGGTTTCGAAATAATTAATCTTTGGTTAATATAGGCATGTGTGGCTCTTAGCACCCAGGTCAGGTGGAGGATGAGATCCCCTCGTTTAAATGATTTTTAGATTACATTATATTGCTCGTGAAAATTTATTACATATTAGTCTTTTTGGCTTATACTTATCTATGGAGACAAACAAGAAACCCAAACGGAATACCACATGCGCATAAACGTAATTAATAACCACTAAATCTGTAATTACCTCTTCTTCAAAGTGGAACATCACTGGACCATCTTTTCTAAGTCAATGGCATCGGTGAGGTATTTATCACTCACCAGTACGATGAGGGAGCGGATTTGAGAATCAACCATGTTAGTCGAGCATCAACTAAGGCAGTTCTCAGCAAATTCTTAAATAGACATAGACATACTTTTTGACACATAATACACTAAGAAGCAGTAAAACTGAGTTGTTTACAAGGTACATAAGAATTACACAAACACGACCTACAATAACTTTATGCTGTTAAATAGACCCATGAAAGAGGGAACAAAACAACGTTGATACCGTGCTCTGCAGCGATAAACTGGTTCAAACTTGTTATATCTTCTAGTGAGTGTGTTCAGGGGTGCGTTTGGCAGGGAGGAGACACCTGTGTCTTGAGCTTCTTTGAAAATGTTGTTCAAATTTTACTATAAGATTTTCGTGTTTGTGTAGTGACTCAAGTCTCAGTAATTCAAGGGCCTTTTCATAGTAAGTATAGCTTTCTCCTGTCGTAATTTTTCAAGGATGTGCTTGTATGGTCTCAATATCTTAGGTTAGTCCAAGGCTTAATTGGATGCTATTCTAGTAGAGGCAGAACGTAAGTCAGGTAGGCCAGTTTCATTTTCTTTTTCTTGAAACCAAACCATTTCCTTGTAACAAGTGAATGTTGGGCAGTGTAGCCTTTGCAGATTAGCTCATTTACATAGCTGTTGAATCTGCAATCAGATGAGAAAGTTAAACCTAGTATCTTTTCACTGTTCACAGGCTCTTTGAAATCAATTGTTAAAGGGTTGAACCTAATTGCTTTGCACTTCATTCATTGAGATTGAGACGTACTAGTTCCTAGTTGGAACACTGAAATTCATTATTTCGGTGTTTTTTGTTGTTTATATATCTTAAACTGTTCTTATCCACTGTCACTTTTAAATGAAGATTATGTTATGATTTTGTTATGAAGCTAAATTTGATTCATAATAATAATTAAAAGAGAAATTTCAGTGACTTTAATCTAGATTTAAATTCAAATTTAATAAATTTTTACCGGTGTCAGTATCTGTTGAACTTAGTCTTTTCTTGAAGGTTTGATTCAACGACCAATAGCTTCCTCCTAAGGTGACCATCTGAAACTGAATGGAAGCTATTTACTCTCTGTTTCTCCTCCCAGTCTCCACTTAAATTAAGGGTGGATCTTGAGCAAAATCTTGGGGGAGGAATAAGTGTCAAGGATGCCAATAAGCAAAATCTTGCAGGGGGCCAATGTGACAAGGGCGCCAAAAATTGACCAAATTGACAAATTTACTTTAAAAACGAGTGAAAAACAGGAAAAAGGAATGAGGGTACAAGAAAAATATTGGTGGTGGGGGAGGGGGGTTCACCCCACGCCAATCTGGATCCTCCAGTGACTTAAATAGCACTTCTGCTAAATTTCACTGGCTTTATTTTGTCACACTTAGTGATAATATTTTTGCTTTTTAAGTAAGTTTCCTGCAAAAAAAATATATTCAGCAAAATTATGGCTTGCTAGAAGACGATCGTAAATTCTGTTATTATCTCCATTCAGTAGGTTGTATCTCAACATTTATTTTACAATTCCTTGGTTATTATCTCCATATAATCAAATTTATGAGCTATTGTTACAGAGCTGAGTTCTGCTTTCTCCAAATCCGCAAAGTCTTAAAAAAGGTCATTCCCATACTAAAGTGAGTATAAAAAGTTGTAGGAAAAAAATTAAGTAAAAAGAATATAGTAAATCAGATGAAAAACGGTCATGGTAAGCAGAGTAGTTAGTATTTTTCAAGGGTAAAAGGTCATAAAGACCCTGGATTTTCCTTCAGGGTGAAGACTACAAAATGTCCTTCGAACTAAACTTAGGATACATCCCGAAATTACACAGTGAAAAAAAAAATATTAGACTTGGTATGCCATAGGTCCTGGACTTTTGTTGAAATCTAGATTACAGTCCTACATTCTACAGATCTAGATTCATGATTAATGGAATTCTTTTTTTTAACATTTTCAAACAGTCTGTGGCAATGAACTGTGAGTAAAGAGCGACTCGTCCCACTAGTTACCAAAATTCTAAAAATAGAATTTTGACACCAATAGATACATCAAAAGAATTGGCTTTTTATCTTGATTCCAAATATATAAAATTAATTGTGTTACATTATACCCATCAAAAGCTAGGAGCCTGAAAAAACTTTGTGATTTTCGAAAAAGTAGGGAAATACTCACAAAAAGTCCGGGTGTATTGATAAAGATCAAGCCATTAGGTTTGACATATCAGAAAGTGTCATTGTGGAGGTCTCTAGCTCCGGTCTGCAAAAAAAATGCGAAATTTTTTGAAAATAATGTGAAACACACAGATGTGTGTTTATTTGTTTTTTTCCCAAGGGGTCATTGTATCGAACTAAAGGTCCAAGAAAATTAGGATAGGGCTCATTCGAACGGAGCGAGCCCTCTTCATTCAAAAGTAATTTGTAAATCAAAGGGTTCAGTTCCTTTTTCAAGTGACCAAAAAGGATAGGAGGGTAAACAGCCCCCCTGACATGCCTCTTTTTCACTAAAGTCATTTGATCAAAATTTTGAAAGCCATTTTGTTCAAGATATTTGAAAGTTCCAATAACCATGCCCTTAGTGATGACACCTCTCACAACCTGTCGGAAAAGGGCTGTGAAATATAAAATTTGCCCATTGTTTACGTTTAGTAATTTGTTACTAGTATGAATACAAGCATTTGTGGGAGGGGGTGGAATTTTATGGATATGGGAGGGGGAATATCGGGATAGTTTTTCCTGGCAAAGGTAGTTTCTAGGGCTGAACTTACTAAGTGAAGTTTCACATGGGAGAATTTGCCAGAATTGCTAAATGAAATTCTTTTTGTTTGTCTCTATTTCTTTTTGGTGACTCAATTTTACATGTGGAGATGTTGCAGGGGAATTGTCCAGGCAAAATTTTCAGTCCAGTTGGAATTGTCTTGGTATTTTTCCGTGGGAAAAGGGATTTCCCGCGGGAAAAATTCTCCATGGGGGAATTCTCCGCGGCAGAAATTTTCCATGGAAGAATTTTCTGCAGGAGAACCTTTCCATCGGCGGTGGAGGGATGTTCATAAGAATTTTACACAAAGGGAGATTCTCACGTTTGGTTTGATAACGATAAAAAATTGAATAATACAAGTTTTTTTTCAAATGAAAATAGGCTAAGGAGAATTTTCCAGGCGGAACTATTCAAAGAAATTTCCCGAGGGAATTTTCAGCCAAGATAAAATCGTCCAGAGAAATTTTCAGGGAGAATTATACACAGGAGGAGCTATTCATAGAGACGATTTTCTTGGGGGGATTTTCCATGAAGGGGATTGGCAGATTTCTCTGCATTGTTTAAAAAATCATTGGAAATCAAATAAACAATTTCTTTCTACTGAAAGTACGGAGGAGCATCAATGCTTAAAACTAACAAAAATTGTTAGTGCTGCCTTCGCCTCAGCACAAACTGAAAAAACTAAAAAAAGGCAAAAACTACAAAAAAAACTAAAAACTAATAAAAAAAAATAAAAAAGCTAAAAAACTAAAAAAACTAAAAAAAGGCAAAAACTACAAAAAAAACTAAAAACTAATAAAAAAGCTAAAAAACTAAAAAAACTAAAAAAAGGCAACAACTACAAAAAAAACTAAAAACTAATAAAAAAGCTAAAAAACTAAAAAAACTAAAAAAACTAAAAAAAGGTAAAAAACTAAAAAAAACTAAAAACTAAAAAAAACTAAAAAAAATGAAAAAACTGAAAAATAAGCTAAAATAAAGGTAAAAACCAATAAAAAACTAAAAAAAAAACTGAAAAACTAAAAAAAGGCAAAAACTACAAAAAAAAACTAAAAACTAATAAAAAAAGTAAAAAAGCTAAAAAACTAAAAAAACTAAAAAAACTAAAAAAAGGTAAAAAACTAAAAAAAATAAAAAATAAAAAAAACTAAAAAAAAGGAAAAACTGAAAAATAAGCTAAAATAAAGGTAAAAACCAATAAAAAACTAAAAAGAAAAAAAGGAAAAAACTAAAAAAAAATTTCATCTAAAAAACTAAAAAAAAACTAAAAAAGGTAAAAACTAAAAGAACTAAAAAAGAAAAAAATAAATGACGACACTCAAAGAGAAAGCGACCAGGACAAAAAAAATGTTCGATTAGCAATCAACAAAGCACCGGGACACAGGGAGTATAAATGACGACCAGGACATAAGTAAAAAAAAAAAATTAACAAAACTAAAAAGAAGGTAAAAACTACAAAAAAACTAAAAAGAAAAAAAAACTAAAAACTAATAAAAAAACTAAAAAATCTAAAAATTTAAATAAACTAAAAAAGAAAAAAAAAGGAAAAAAATAAAGGAGAAAAACAAAACTAAAAAACGAATGTATATACAGACCGGTACACCGGGATACAAATGACGACCGGGACACAGGGAATATAAATGACGACCGGGACACAGGGACACAACTACAACGGGGACACCGGGGGAAACAGGGGGATATAAATGACGACCGGGACACCGGGACAGGGAATGGTCGATTAGCAATCACCATCAACAAAGCTCAAGGGCAATCATTAGAATCATGAGGTATAGATCTGAATACAGATTGTTTTCCCATGGACCATTATATGTTGCATGTTCAAGAGTCGGTAAACCTGACAATCTATTTATATGCAAAGACAATGGGACAGCAAAGAATGTTGTATATTCGCAAGTTTTACGTAGTTAAAACCATATATATATATATATATATATATATATATATATATATATATATATATATATATATATATATATATATATATATATATATATATATATATATATATATATATATATATATATATATATATATATATATCTATCTATATTCACAGGTGGGACATAGGGACACAACTACAATGGCGCGTAGCTATTATGGCGCGTAACGACTTACGCGCGCGGGGGGGCTTGGGGGGGGCGCGAAGCGCCCCCACCAACTAGGTGTTGGGGTGGCGCGAAGCGCCACCCCAACAGCTAGTATATATATATATATATATATATATATATATATATATATATATATATATATATATATATATATATATATGTATGTATTAAGGCTTCATCTCTTTGACTTTGTCTGCAAATATCAAATACAATTACATTTCAACAAAATTATACATTGCTAGAAATTATTAGAATTTACGGTCGTAAATTTTGCCATTATCTCAGTTTTGTAGTCTCATATCAACATTTACTTTTAAATATCCCGGTTAGTATCTCTACATAATTCAATTTATGAGATTTTGTTACGGGTCTTAGTTTAAGTTCCTCTGAAAGGCGTAACGGTTTAGAAAAGGTCACTCCCTTTCTAAAGCCATTTCCTCTTTCAACGAGAGTAAGTTGATGTAAGGCGGAAGTGACAAGTACAACTAGAAAACGGAACAACATTTTAATTTCCATTTTCTAGTGCTCTGGAAGATAGGTTTTCCGAATTTATTGGTTCAACAGGAGAATTATATTAATCTCACTAAAGATTTACCGGGGGATAAAAATTGGTTATTTAATGTATATTAGGTGTCGGAAGCCAGATTTCATTACATATTTCGTAATTCAAAGGACCTTATAGCGTAATAAAACAGTTCCTGGGAACAATACTATTAAGTAAAGAGCGACTCATGCTAAAAGTAACCAAAACTCCAAAATACACTTTTTGGATGTTACGTAATACTTGCTTGAGATGGATACTGAGATGAGATGAATTCCAAGAATATAAAAATTTTGAATACAATTCAAGAATATAAACCCATGAAAAGTGATGAGACTGAGAATGTTTGCCCTAAAAACTCGCCTAAAACTCGCCTAAACTCGCCTAAAAACGCAAGCAGTGTGGTTGAAAACTACTCGCTCGAACTTGTCATATTAGAGGACTCTTTTGCATAAATTTTCAGGAGAGCTCTTCTTAGGGTAGGTGGCGCCCGGTGAAAATTAATTACAGTGCCCCCTTTCAGATTCAAATATAAGCAAAACAAAACTGATTTAAAGTGAAAATTAAAGCAAACTGGTCAATCCCCCATCCACAGTGCCCTAAATCATTTCTGGAGTGTGTATCTCACACAAAGGCTTTTGTTAAGGCCAACATAATTTTTGTTTTATATGAAGAAGGCCACAAAGAACTTAAAAATTATGTCGATGCAGATTTTTTAAACTTTCCAGGTTAGGTGCTTCAGCTGAATTTAACGTCCCACCTTCCTTCACATGGAAAAACTTAAACACCCATGAACATCACACGACAGTTGCATTATGGATGCTGAGAAGTGAAAGCTGCCCTCTTATTGAGAAAGTGATAATTTATTTTTGGAAGTTAATTTTCACTTTCAAACGCAAATGGGATTGAGGGAGAGCTCCCCCACATATACGGAATAATTCTTGTTCGTTTCACGTTTTAGTGTTGCTCCTTATTTTTAATTGAAAAAACTTGTTTTGTTGTTTTTCTGATCATTTTTCAAGCCATGCCAAGAAATCCTCATCCCCCTCCATAGATAATTCTTCCAGAAAACTTTCTCACCACAGAAAATTCTCCCTTTGAATCCCCCCCCCCCCATAAGAAAATTCTCCACCAAAAAAAACTGTTTTTTTTTAATATCATATAGTTTTTAGCACAAAAACTCAGTTAGTTGGTAAATTCCGTGTTTTTAGTGGCTGACTGAGTAACAAAATTTAATGAAAGCATTTTTGAGCACGGCAAACTCACCTAATCAATAAATTCCGTATGTTTTACTTGTATGCTGAGTACCAAAAATAAAAAAAAGTACTTCTGAGTAGAACAATCTCTACTATCTGGTCAATTCTAAGTCTTTTAGTTACCAACTGGTTATCAAAAATTCCATAAAGGCACTTTTGAGTGCAACAAACTCAACTAGTTAGTATATTCCGAGTATTTCAGTTGCTGATTGAGTAACAAAAATTGAATGACAGCACTTTTGACTAAGAGAAACTCAGCTAGTATGTAAATTCC
The DNA here is from genome assembly GCF_032884065.1 of Artemia franciscana. Taxonomy (NCBI): domain Eukaryota; kingdom Metazoa; phylum Arthropoda; class Branchiopoda; order Anostraca; family Artemiidae; genus Artemia; species Artemia franciscana. The sequence goes on from NC_088873.1 coordinate 1,873,238, forward strand.
GAGTATCTTAGTTGCTGACTGAACAACGAAACTTTTTTAAAAGCACTTTTCAGTACAATAAACTTAGCTAGTTGGTAAATTCTTAGTTGCTGCTTGAGTACAAAAATTTTTATGAAAGCATTTTTGAGTGCAAAAAACTAAACTTGTTGATAAATTCCGTGTCATTTACTTGCAAGCTGAGTACCGAAAAGTTAATAAAATTACTTTTGAATGAACAATCTCAGCTAGTTGGTAAATTCCAAGTCTTTTAATTATCGACTGGGTATCAAAAATTGATAAAAGCACTTTTGAGTACAACAAATTCAGCTAGTTGATAAATTCCGTGAGTTTTAGCTGCTGGCTGACTACCAGAGAAATTAACGAAATCAGTTTTGAGTACTGCAAACTCAAGTTAATAAATTCCGAGTGCTACAGTAACTGACTGAGTACCGAAAATTCAATGAAAGCACTTTTGAGTACAGCAAACTCAGCTAGTTGATAAATTCCGTGTATTTTCCTGGCAGGCTGAGTACCAAAAATGTAATAAAATTACTTTGAGTTCAACAAAAGCACTTTTGAGTACCATAGATATTTATAACTCTAATAAACCGTTTGAGACATGAAGGTACAATTATTCTCAAAAACTGAAGCCTATGCTTGTTTGAATGTTCTAATAGACAATGTTAAACTTGAATACATTTTAAGCAATGTTATGACAGCACTATGAGAGAAATGATACAACCCCAAACGTTTCTACAGAGCCAAGTGATCTTAACTTGTTTATTTTGAATTGTGACGTAACTAGTTTCCTCGAGTAGGTCGCTTGAGATATATATTTAACTATGATAAGCCGTTTCAGACATGAAGGTATATATTTTTTTAAAGCTGTAATCGAAGCTTCTTAGAACGTTCTACAAAGAATAATAAAGTCGTTGTAACCAATAATATGAGAGAAATGATACAACCCCAAAAGCTTTTCTCGCCCTATCTATTTAACCCGAACAAAAAATTCATCGGAAACAAACCATGAAAGTCTGACATGAAGTTGTCGGAGTGGTGCCGAGAAATTCCCTAGACAAAAGATCTCAAAGGTATGGCAACAGTTTTTATTATGACCACCTGTTGTAGAAAACCCATCTTTCTAGATGGTTGAGTTGTCGCACAAAGGCTTCTATGGTTTGAGCGTTTGTTCGCCTTCACACTCAATTGGATTTTTGACTATATGCCTAGAGTACATATCCTTTCAAAATATAACATTGCTTATCGACTTTATATATATCCAAACACCAAGCAATACTTTTCAAAATGGCTTTATAATATGCTTTCGAAACATATCTTTTCTTGGAAGTTTCAGACTTTGTTTTCTTACATAATTTTTCGGAGGGAATGGAGGGCTTGCTTCATGTCTGAAGTTTATTACTTGAAGGGTTTACAGCGATATTTTGTGCTTAACTTCTCCGAACTTACGAATTTGAATATTTAGTTGTCTGTTAGAACTCTCGGATTAGGCTTTTAACTTTTCATGGACGTATCGTGTCTGAAGCTTATTAGTTGAGATGCTTACTGTGTTAAAACACAGCTAACACGTCTCAGACTCTAGTATACCACCTGTGAGTCCGGTAATATTGTTTATATCCGAAAATTCCAATTCTTACGTCTCTGAGTTTTTGAAAAGCATTCTAAGCTTTGGAGCTGTTGGCGTAACCTAAAAAGTTAATTGAAACAGAACAAAGTAATGCAATGATAATTTTTTTATTGAAATAAGGACATATACTATAATAGATCTTATTAATATCATCATAAAAAATAAATGTTTTGAACTCGTTCCATAAAATTTTCCATCATGTTTTCTCTTGTCTGGACACTTGTTCCATTTTTGTGTCATACACGGCTTTTAACATGGTTTCAGCTACAGGTTTTGTCATTGGTATTATTGGATTCATTCACTGTATCTCTTGACAAGCGTTCGAAGGTAATAGTAACCTTTGCTGGTGCTTTGTTTTTCTTCGATTCATCTTTTTATTTCTAGTTGATATTATCTGCCAATGCCCTTTAGATTTTGCCTGTGATTTCAACGTCTATTACAACATTATCCTAAAAGAGGTAAAAGTTCTGGCAGGGAGTCAAGATATGGTTTATTTTTCTAGTAGAGGAGTATGCCTGTCTTGTTTTGACCTTCCGTTGATTGCTAACGCTAGCAAGCTGGCGATATAGTTTATCACTAGGTACATGTTACTAGAAGCACTAATAAGAAATTTCATCTCGTTATCAACTGTTATTTTTATGTTGGTATTCTCTTTGGGTGATATCATATCTGGAGATCTCGCATATACAGCATCATAACAGTTGAGTTTTTCGGTACTCCAAGGAAATTTAATATCTCAATGTCATGCTAATGCACGCATACATTTCCAGTGGTTTTACCACAAGTGCTTGTTTCATAGTTCAAATATCTGTGTGTATTACCATGTGCGCATACACTCTTGAAATACTTCATCTTCCCTTTTTTCAAATAATGCGTAAGTGTTTATCCTTCAAGTGCACAATTAATATTGATCGAGGTCATACAATAAACTAACTACTTCCGATGATAACCACAGACTACAGAGGTAGCCACTAAAAAACGTTTTTACTGTTAATTCAATTTTACATTTAAAAGTATAGATGACGACATGTTTTCACTGCCTCAAGTGCTGCAATTTTTTTCGGCTTTAGTTACAGATGGCAGTATATCTGAATTTTAAGCTAGGTTACTTGAGTTACCTGCTTTTCAAGTAAGGTTTGACTAGGTTCACTTAGCGTGGCCCGCCACGCTAATTGTGTTTACATGATAGTCTTATTGTAGCATTGAATGCTGAAAAACACAAATATTTGAGCTACGAAACAAGTACTAGTGTTAAGACTATTGGAAAAATGTTTTTGGATTGTCTTGTGAGTTTGAGATTAAATTTCCTTGGAGTACTGAAAAAACTCAACTCTTATAATGTTGTATATGCGAGAGTGAGATCTACAGAGATGATATCAATCAAAGAGAATTCCAAAACAAAAATAGTAGCTGATAGTGAATGCAGCTTCTGGTTAGTGTCTGTTGTAACCTGTTACCAAGTGATAAACCCTATCACCAGATTGCGGATATTAGCTTTCAACAGAAGGTCAAAAGAAGACAGCCATACTCCTCTACCAACATCATAAACCATATTCGTCTCAGAGCCTATTTGTCTGCGTTTCAGAGATATTACTTGTGTAAAAATAATAAGGTAATAGACACTGAAATTGCAGACAAAATCATCAAGGAATATAAGGACGAGTCGATGAAAAACAAAGTGCCAGCAAACGCCACTGCTACCTTCAACAGTTTATCAAGAGAAAGAATTTATCAATCCAATAATATCAATAACAAAATTCATGTTGAACCTGCAGTTGAAACAATGTTTAAAGCCGTGTATGACACCGAAATGGAATAAGTGCCATGTTTAATGGAAAGAATTCAAAGCATTAAAATTTTTATATAATGATGTTAATAGCGTGTAGCACAGTATATATCATTATTCCAATAAAAAACATCTTATCGCATTATTTGTTATATTTCCACTATTTTTTTAGGGTACACTAGTTTAGAATGCCAACTCCAAACTCCAAAACTCCAAAGTTTAGAATGCCTGTCCAAAAACTCAGGGATGCAAGAATGGGATTTTTTGTCATGGACACTACTAGCAGGCATACAAGCGGTATGCTCGTATTTGATATCTGTTAACTGAGCTTTTAACAGGGTAAGCAATGTATGGTACTCGAAAGTGATTTCCTTCAAATTTTGTTGCTCAATCAGCAAATAAAACACTCGCAATATACTAAATAGCGGAGATTATCTACTCAAGATTGCCTTTACTAGGTTTGTTGATACCCAGTTGGTAACTATAACACTCGGAATTTACCAGCTAGCTAAGTTGTACTCAAAAGGGCTTTTTTAAATCTTTGTTTCTCAGCATATGTACTTATGTACTCTAGAAAGTTTTTATTAAATTTTTGGTATTTAGCCAGCAAGCAAAATACGTGGAGTTTATCAACTAACTGAGGTTACGTACTAAAAAGTACTTTCATTCGATTACTCAAACAGCAACTAAAACACTCGATGCAACTAAAACTAAATTGCTGAGTTTGTCGTACTTAAAAGTGCCTTTATTGAAATTGTTTATACCCAGTCATTGTCAAAAAGACTCGGAACTTACCAACTAGCTAAGATTTTGTACTCAACAGTGCTTTCATTGAATTTTTTTTCTTGAAAAGCAAGTAAAAGACTTGGAATATAATGAGTAGTTGAGTTTTTTGAGTGTTTTTATTAAATTTCTTGATACCCAGTCGGCAACTAAAAGACTCAGCATTTACCAACTAGGTGAGATTGTTGTATTCAAAGGTACTTTTATTAAATTACTGGTACTCCGCCTGCAACTACCACACATAATTTATCAATTAGTTGAGTTTGTTGTGCTCTAAAAGCACTTCCATTAAATTTGTGTTACTCAGTCAGCAACTAAAAGACAGAATTTACCAACTAGCTGAGTTTGTTATACTCAAAATTGCTTCTATTAAATTTTTGTTACCCATTATTCAGCCAAGACACTCAGACCTTACCTACTAGCTGAGTTTGTTGTAGTCCAAAAGTGTGCATAATAGATTTCTGTTACTCAGCCAGTGACAGAAAACACACGAAATTTATCAACTAGCTGAGTTTGTTGTACTCAAAAGTGCCTTCATAAAATTTCCGATAATAAGTCAACAGCTAAAACACTCGAAATTTATCAATTACCTGAGTTTATTGTACTCAAAAGTGCTTTTATCAAATTTCTTATACTCAGTCAGCAACTAAGACAATCGGAACTTACCCATTCGCAGAGTTATTTATTTAATGGCTTCTCAGGGTACATTCCTTGATTCAAGCTTCTTTCTAGCATGTAACATTATACATTTTCTTAAAACAGGCCAGTTGCAAGACAAATACTTTATTAAGTCTAACATTTATACAAATTTGACAACCTATTATCCTGTGGCCCCATTCCAAAATTTTGACTTGATTCATTTGCAAATCATTTGTTAATAGCCTCTCAAATTTAGAAAAAAATCATTTCAAATTTTCTATGTCAACCTCATTACCAGCATATTGTGTCTAATTCTAAAACGAACATGTTACAATGTCTTTTGGCACATGAAAATTAGAAAAAAATTTTCAAGTCCAAAAAAAAGGAAAAAAAAAATCAGGATAAAGAACATTTTTCTAACAGTAAAAATTGCGACTAAGATATTTATGTCATCTTCACTTCGTGTTTCAAAAATATCACAATTGAATTTTTATCCTAATATTTTTAAATAAATGTGTAAAAAAGGTGAAAAGATGTCTGATTCCAATAACTTATTTCAATGTCTGCAAAAATATTCCCAAGAAGTCCAAGAAAAAAAAGTTAACTAGCAAGTGATGTTTCCTTGAAATATTCTTATCGATGGAAGCTGATTTAACGCTATATGTGTCGCCGGAATGCCCGTTGTATTCAAAGGGACCCAGGGGTACTTGGTCGTAACATCCAAAGGGACTCCTTGGGTACTTGGTCCTAGTATCCAAAGGCCCTATACTATTCATAAATAATAAAGGCAATAAATATTAAACCATTATAAAAATTGCACACCTGTTAACGTAAGTCTGCTATTCAGCCAGCCAGCAGGGTTGCCCCCTGTAGCATGAAAGTACTATTTTAGCACTATTTCCTTATGTGTAGCACTGTAGTACGTGCTCAGTGTTGCCACTTGTAGCAGGAAACTGCTATTTTAGCACTACTACAGTCAATATTTTGACCATAGTGCCGAAAATCACTTTGTAGCACGCAAAATTTGGGCAATTGTAGGAACTGGCCGTGGTGGCAATCTGAACAACCAGAAGGTTTTGTTTAGTAGGCTCTTGCTCACATATCTATCATCTGTATTTCTGTATTTGGTCGATTGTCTACACGCAGGATTACCACCCTTAGTGATTTATCACTATGTCAAGAGAATTTTTTTGTGTTCTCTAAAACAAAACAAAAACACAAAAATCCTAAATCAGTACATAAATCAGTAGAATATCGAATAAAATCACTAAATCAGCCATAATAACACCAAAATTTAGCGAATTTTTCTCATCGGGTGGCAGCCGTGTCCACACGTTCCCATCTTAGATCTCGTTCAATGGCCTTGTTTCTGGTAAGGTTGAATAGGAGTATTGATTTTAAGGCTATTGATGCGTACTTTTCCGACTCAATTGAGGTCACGTGGATAAATCTTTGAACTTGAAAGAGAAGGAAGCTAACCATGATTAACAAGATACTACACAAGCTTTGAGGTTCCTGTTTCTTGCTTGTTTTAATTGCTAACTGTTTGAAAATGAGCCTTAAAAATGACCATGCTTTCTAAAACTTTCATTTATATACTATTCAAAAGACAACTCAATTATATTCACTTTATCATTTTTAGGATTGCAAAATCATTGAAAGTAATTAACTTTTAAAGAAAGAAGAAAAAAGGGAATGTTGTCTTCTGTTTCTGTGGTAAAAAGTCCACTGGGATTTTAATGGTTGATTTTATGACGTATTTTCAGAAGGTAATCATATTGTTTCTCAAGCCCACATTGGTAAGGGAGTCATTTAACGTAATTTACGTTAAAAGGGGGATATTTGCATAATGACTGGGTTAAATAATAACATATACTTTGTTTTTAACCCACGTATTGGGTTGAAAATAACTTATGCCCATACATATACATATATAAATACATATATATGTATATATATATATATATATATATATATATATATATATATATATATATATATATATATATATATATATATATATATATATATATATATATATATACATATATATATATATATATATATATATATATATATATATATATATATATATATATATATATATATATATATATATATATATATATATATATATATATATATATATATATATATATATATATATATATATCTTCGCGCCACCCCAACATCTAGTTGGTGAACCCCCAAGCCCCCCCGCGCGCGTAATTCGTTACGCGCCATTGTAGTTGTGTCCCTGTGCCCCACCTGTGAATATATATATATATATATATATATATATATATATATATATATATATATATATATATATATATATATATATATATATATATATATATATATATATATATATATATATATATATATATATATATATATATACTAGCTGTTGGGGTGGCGCTTTGCGCCACCCCAAAACCTAGTTGGTGGGGGCGCTTTGCGCGACCCCAACACCTAGTTGGTGGGGGCGCTTTGCGCGACCCCAACACCTAGTTGGTGGGGGTGCTTCGTGCCACCCCAACACCTAGTTGGTGGGGGCGCTTCGCGACACCCCAACACCTAGTTGGTGGGGGCGCTTTGTGCCACCCCAGCACCTAGTTGGTGGGGGGCGCTTCGCACCCCCCCCCCAAGCCCCCCCGCGTTCGTAAGTCGTTACGTGCCATTGTAGTTGTGTCCCTATGTCCCACCTAAGAATATATATATATATATATATATATATATATATATATATATATATATATATATATATATATATATATATATATATGTTTTAGACACTGAAATTGCATATATATGTTTTCAACTACGTATAACTTGCGATTGCTGTCCCATTGTCTGTGCATATAAATAGATTGTCAGGTTTACCGACTCTTGAACATACAACATATGATATTGTCCATGGGAAAACAATCCGTATTCAGATCTATACCTCATGATTCTAATGATTGCCCTTGAGCTTTGTTGATGGTGATTGCTAATCGACGATTCCCTGTGTCGCCGTCGTCATTTATATATCCCCCTGTGCCCCCCGGCGTCCCCGTTGTAGTTGTGTCCCTGTGTCCCGGTCGTCATTTATATTCCCGGTGTCCCAGTCTGTGATTTCTCTTTGAGGTTCCCGGGCGTCATTTATATTCCTTGTGTCCCGGTGCCCCGGTCGTCATTTGTGTCCCGGTGTCCCGGTCTGTATATACATTCGTTTTTAAATTGGTCTTTTTTTTAGGTTTTAGTTTTTTACCTTTTTTTTAGTTTTTTTAGGTATACCTCATGATTCTAATGATTGCCCTGGAGCTCTGTTGATGGTGATTGCTAATCGAACACTCCCTGTGTCCCCTTCGTCATTTATATATCCCCCTGTGCCCCCCCCCCGACGTCCCCGTCATTTATGTTCCCTGTGTCCCGGTCGTCATTTGTATCCCGGTGTCCCGGTCTGTATATACATTCGTTTTAGAAATGGTATATGATGAAATAAATTTTTGTATTTTTCCCCTTTTTGTTTTTAGTTTTTTTTGGTGTTTACTTTTTTTTACTTTTTTTTTTCTTTTTTCTTTTTAGTTTTTTTTATTTTTATTTTTTTAGTTTTGTTTTTCTCCTTTATTTTTCATTTTTTTTCCTTTTTTATTTTTTTCTTTTTTAGTTTTTTTAATTTTTTAGCTTTTTTAGTTTTTTTATTAGTTTTTAGTTTTTTTCTTTTTAGTTTTTTTGTAGTTTTTACCTTTTTTTAGTTTTTTTAGTTTTTTTACTTATGTCCTGGTCGTCATTTATACTCCCTGTGTCCCGGTCGTCATTTGTGTCCCGGTCGCTTTCTCTTTGAGTGTCCCGGTCGTCATTTATATTTCCTATGTGCCGGTGTCCCGGTCGTCATTTGTGTCTCCTTGTCCCGGTCTGTAATTTCGTCAGTCAAAAACATGACGTCAGTCGACATACAAACATGACGTCACCCGACAGACCCACATACACACAGACAACTTATTTATATATATATATATATATATATATATATATATATATATATATATATATATATATATATATATATATATATATAGCTATATAAATATATATATATATATTTAGCTACGTAAAACTTGTGAATATACAACATTCTTTGCTGTCCCATTGTCTGTGCATATAAATAGAATGTCAGGTTTATGTCCCGGTGTCCCGGTCGTCATTTGTGTCCCGGTCTGTATATACATTCGATTTGAATTGGTCTTTTTTTAGGTTTTAGTTTTTTACCTTTTTTTAGTTTTTTTTCTTATTTTTAGTTTTGTTTTTCTCCTTTATTTTTCATTTTTTTCCTTTTTCATTTTATTTTCTTTTTTTTTTTTTAGCTTTTTAGCTTTTTTAGTTTTTTATTAGTTTTTAGTTTTTTTCTTTTTAGTTTTTTATAGTTTTTACCTTTTTTTAGTTTTATTTTTTTTACTTATGTCCTGGTCGTCATTTATACTCCCTGTGTCCCGGTCGTCATTTGTGTCCCGGTGCTTTGTTGATGGTGATTGCTAATCGAACATTCCTTGTGTCCCGGTCGTCATTTATATTCCCTATGTGCCGGTGTCCCGGTCGTCATTTGTGTCCCGATGTCCCGGTCTGTAATTTCGTCACCTGACAGATCCACAGACAGACAACTTAACTTAGTTTTATATATATAGATAGATATAATTCTAAAATTGTCAGGTAATTTTCTATTTTGAAATAAAAACTAAAAATTATTGCTCAGACAACATAAATATTTTTGATATTTACATAATAGCTTTAGTGGTTCTGGACTGAAAACTAAATATGCTAATCAAATTGGGAATTGCAATCTTTTAGGTTGAAAAGGCAGATCCATTGGAATCATGAGAATGCGTGGAATAAGAAAAGCCTCATCCTCAAAAGGCCCTGTCAAGATTGTTGCCTCTATTACGTTATAACAGATATAACACGTCATTTGTGTCCAGGTGTCCCGGTCTGTAGTTTCGTTAGTCGACAAACATGACGTCAGACGACAAACAACTTCATGACGACATACAGCTCAATCCTTATAATGACGTCAGTCGACAAACATGACGTCAGTCGACACACAAACATGACGTCAGTCGACAGACAGACAAACAACTTATATATATATATATATATATATATATATATATATATATATATATATATATATATATATATACTAGCTGTTGGGGTGGCGCTTCGCGCCACCCCAACACCTAGTTGGTGGGGGCGCTTCGCGCCCCCCCCAAGCCCCCCCGCGCGCGTAAGTCGTTACGCGCCATAATAGTTACGCGCCATTGTAGTTGTGTCCCTATGTCCCACCTGTGAATATAGATATATATATATATATATATGGTTTTAACTACGTAAAACTTGCGAATATACAACATTCTTTGCTGTCCCATTGTCTTTGCATATAAATAGATTGTCAGGTTATCCCCCTGTTTCCCCCGGTGTCCCCGTTGTAGTTGTGTCCCTGTGTCCCGGTCGTCATTTATATTCCCTGTGTCCCGGGTCCCGGTCATCATTTGTATCCCGGTGTCCCGGTCTGTATATACATTCGTTTTTTAGTTTTGTTTTTCTCCTTTATTTTTTTCCTTTTTTTTCTTTTTTAGCTTATTTAGATTTTTAGATTTTTTAGTTTTTTTTATTAGTTTTTAGTTTTTATTTCTTTTTAGTTTTTTTGTCCCGGTCGTCATTTATATCCCCCTGTTTCCCCCGGTGTCCCCGTTGTAGTTGTGTCCCTGTGTCCCGGTCGTTATTTATATTCCCTGTGTCCCGGTGGTCATTTGTATCCCGGTGTACCGGTCTGTATATACATTCGTTTTTTAGTTTTGTTTTTCTCCTTTATTTTTTTCCTTTTTTTTTCTTTTTTAGTTTATTTAGATTTTTAGATTTTTTTATTAGTTTTTAGTTTTTTTTCTTTTTAGTTTTTTTGTAGTTTTTACCTTCTTTTTAGTTTTGTTAATTTTTTTTTTTACTTGTGTCCTGGTCGTCATTTATACTCCCTGTGTCCCGGTGCTTTGTTGATTGCTAATCGAACATTCCTTTTGTCCTGGTCGCTTTCTCTTTGAGTGTCGTCATTTATTTTTTTCTTTTTTAGTTCTTTTAGTTTTTACCTTTTTTAGTTTTTTTTTAGTTTTTAGTTTTTTTAGTTTTTTACCTTTTTTTAGTTTTTTTAGTTTTTTAGCTTTTTTATTTTTTTTATTAGTTTTTAGTTTTTTTGTAGTTTTTGCCTTTTTTTTTAGTTTTTTGTCCTGGTCGCTTTCTCTTTGAGTGTCGTCATTTATTAGTTTTTTCCTTTTTTTTTAGTTTTTTATTGGTTTTTACCTTTATTTTAGCTTATTTTTCAGTTTTTTCCTTTTTTTTAGTTTTTTTTTATTTTTTATTTTTTTTAGTTTTTTACCTTTTTTTAGTTTTTTTAGTTTTTTTAGTTTTTTAGCTTTTTTACTTTTTTTATTAGTTTTTAGTTTTTTTTGTAGTTTTTGCCTTTTTTTAGTTTTTTCAGTTTTTTTTTTAGTTTTTTATTGGTTTTTACCTTTATAGTTTTTTTAGTTTTTTAGCTTTTTTATTTTTTTTATTAGTTTTTAGTTTTTTTTGTAGTTTTTGCCTTTTTTTAGTTTTTTCAGTTTTGACGTCACCTAATCCAGTTTTTTCAGGTGACGTCACCTGACACATCCATCCATCCATCCACAGACAACTTATTTTTATATATATAGATATATATATATATATATATATATATATATATATATATATATATATATATATATACTAGCTGTTGGGGTGGCGCTTCGCGCCACCCCAACACCTAGTTGGTGGGGGCGCTTCGTGCCCCCACCAACTACCCCTGTGCCCCCCCCCCCGACGTCCCCGTCATTTATGTTCCCTGTGTCCCGGTCGTCATTTGTATCCCGGTGTCCCGGTCTGTATATACATTCGTTTTAGAAATGGTATATGATGAAATAAATTTTATGATGAAATAATTTTTTGCACAGGGGTACATTGTAGTTGTGTCCCTATGTCCCACCTTTGAATATAGATATATATATATATATATATATATATATATATATATATATATATATATATATATATATATATATATATATATATATATATATATATATATATATATATATATATATATATATATATATATATGGTTTTAACTACGTAAAACTTGCGTATATACAACATTCTTTGCTGTCCCATTGTCTTTGCATATAAATAGATTGTCAGGTTTACCGACTCTTGAACATGCAACATATAATGGTCCATGGGAAAACAATCTGTATTCAGATCTATACCTCATGATTCTAATGATTGCCCTTGAGCTTTGTTGATGGTTATTGCTAATCGACCATTCCCTGTCCCGGTGTCCCGGTCGTCATTTATATCCCCCTGTTTCCCCCGGTGTCCCCGTTGTAGTTGTGTCCCTGTGTCCCGGTCGTCATTTATATTCCCTGTGTCCCGGTCGTAATTTGTATCCCGGTGTCCCGGTCTGTATATACATTCGTTTTTTAGTTTTGTTTTTCTCCTTTATTTTTTTCCTTTTTTTTTCTTTTTTAGTTTATTTAGATTTTTAGATTTTTTAGTTTTTTTATTAGTTTTTAGTTTTTTTTTCTTTTTAGTTTTTTTGTAGTTTTTACCTTCTTTTTAGTTTTGTTAGTTTTTTTTTTTACTTATGTCCTGGTCGTCATTTATACTCCCTGTGTCCCGGTGCTTTGTTGATTGCTAATCGAACATTCCTTTTGTCCTGGTCGCTTTCTCTTTGAGTGTCGTCATTTATTTTTTTCTTTTTTAGTTCTTTTAGTTTTTACCTTTTTTAGTTTTTTTTAGTTTTTTAGATGAAAATTTTTTTTAGTTTTTTCCTTTTTTTCTTTTTAGTTTTTTATTGGTTTTTACCTTTATTTTAGCTTATTTTTCAGTTTTTTCCTTATTTTTAGTTTTTTTTTATTTTTTATTTTTTTAGTTTTTTACCTTTTTTTAGTTTTTTTAGTTTTTTTAGTTTTTTAGCTTTTTTACTTTTTTATTAGTTTTTAGTTTTTTTTGTAGTTTTTGCCTTTTTTTGGTTTTTTCAGTTTTTTATTAGTTTTTTATTGGTTTTTACCTTTATTTTAGCTTATTTTTCAGTTTTTTCCTTTTTTTAGTTTTTTTTAGTTTTTAGTTTTTTTAGTTTTTTACCTTTTTTTAGTTTTTTTAGTTTTTTTTAGTTTTTTAGCTTTTTTATTTTTTTTATTAGTTTTTAGTTTTTTTTTGTAGTTTTTGCCTTTTTTTAGTTTTTTTAGTTTTTTAGCTTTTTTATTAGTTTTTAGTTTTTTTTTAGTTTTTGCCTTTTTTTAGTTTTTTTCTTTTTAGTTTTTTTGTAGTTTTTACCTTCTTTTTAGTTTTGTTAGTTTTTTTTTTTACTTATGTCCTGGTCGTCATTTATACTCCCTGTGTCCCGGTGCTTTGTTGATTGCTAATCGAACATTCCTTTTGTCCTGGTCGCTTTCTCTTTGAGTGTCGTCATTTATTTTATTCCTTTTTAGTTCTTTTAGTTTTTACCTTTTTTAGTTTTTTTTAGTTTTTTAGATGAAAATTTTTTTTAGTTTTTTCCTTTTTTTCTTTTTAGTTTTTTATTGGTTTTTACCTTTATTTTAGCTTATTTTTCAGTTTTTTCCTTTTTTTTAGTTTTTTTTATTTTTTATTTTTTTTAGTTTTTTACCTTTTTTTAGTTTTTTTAGTTTTTTTAGTTTTTTAGCTTTTTTACTTTTTTTATTAGTTTTTAGTTTTTTTTTGTAGTTTTTGCCTTTTTTTAGTTTTTTCAGTTTTTTTTTTAGTTTTTTATTGTTTTTTACCTTTGTTTTAGCTTATTTTTCAGTTTTTTTCCTTTTTTTTAGTTTTTTTTAGTTTTTAGTTTTTTTAGTTTTTTACCTTTTTTTAGTTTTTTTAGTTTTTTTAGTTTTTTAGCTTTTTTATTTTTTTATTAGTTTTTAGTTTTTTTTGTAGTTTTTGCCTTTTTTTAGTTTTTTTAGTTTTTTAGCTTTTTTATTAGTTTTTAGTTTTTTTTGTAGTTTTTGCCTTTTTTTAGTTTTTTTTAGTTTTTTAGCTTTTTTATTTTTTTTATTAGTTTTTAGTTTTTTTTGTAGTTTTTGCCTTTTTTTAGTTTTTTCAGTTTTGACGTCACCTGATCCAGTTTTTTCAGGTGACGTCACCTGATCCACACATCCACAGACATACAACTTATTTTTATATAGATAGATATATATATGTTTTTCACTACGTAAACCTTGCGAATATACAACATTCTTCGTTGTCCCATTGTCTGTGCATATAAATAGATTGTCAGGTTTACCGACTCTTGAACATGCAACATATAATTGTCCATGGGAAAAAAACCGTATTCAGATCTATGCCTCATGATTCTAATGATTGCCCTTGAGCTTTGTTGATGGTGATTGCTAATCGAACATTCCCTGTGTCGCCGTCGTCATTTATATCCCCCTGTGCCCCCCGGCGTCCCCGTTGTAGTTGTGTCCCTGTGTCCCGGTCGTCATTTATATTCCCTGTGTCCCGGTCGTCATTTGCGGCCCGGTGTCCCAGTCTGTAATTTCTCTTTGAGTGTCCCGGTCGTCATTTATATTCCCTGTGTCCCAGTGTCCCGGTCGTCATTTGTGTCCCGGTGTCCCGGTCTGTATATACATTCGTTTTTGAATAGGTCTTTTTTTTAGTTTTTAGTTTTTACCTTTTTTTAGTTTTTTAGTTATACCTCATGATTCTAATGATTGCCCTTGAGCTTTGTTGATGGTGATTGCTAATCGAACATTCCCTGTGTCCCCGTCGTCATTTATATATCCCCCTGTGCCCCCGGCGTCCCCTTTGTAGTTGTGTCCCTGTGTCCCGGTCGTCATTTATATTCCCTGTGTCCCGGTCGTCATTTGTGTCCAGGTGTCCCGGGCTGTATATACATTCGTTTTTGAATTGGTATATGATGAAATAAATTTTTGTGTTTTCCCCTTTTTTCTTTTTAGTTTTTTTTGGTTTTTAGCTTTTTTTTAGTTTTTTAGTTTTTTTTTCGTTTTTCTTTTTAGTTTTTTTGTGCAGCAGCTTCCTTTTTGGAAGCTTTTTTAGCAGCTTTTTTTTGTCCACGGCTGTTGCAATTGTAGGTTCTTCAGTCATTTTACAATTAAACATTTTTCCGTCCACGATCTTCTTACAATTAAAAATTTGTCTTTGAACGATTTTCTTAAATACCTTTAATGACGTCACCGTCATATCAATGACGACAACTAACTTCATGACGACATGACATGATGATATGACGTCACTCGACAGACATACAGACAATATATATATATATATATATATATATATATATATATATATATATATATATATATATATATATATATATAAAATAAGTTGTCTGTCTGTGTGTCTGTCTGTCTGTCAGGTGACGTCATGTTTCTGTGTTGACTGACATCATCAAGTTAGTTGTCGTCATTTTTGCTACGACGGTGACGTCATTCAAGATATTTAAGACATATGTTCACGTAGAAATCTATTAATGTTTAAGTTTAAAATGACTGATGAACTTACAATGGCAAAAGCCGATGAAGATGCTCAAAGAGTCTTTGCCAAAAAACTTGCTGCTGATAGAGAAAGTCAGAAAAGAAAGCGTGCCGAGGAATCAAAAGAACAGCAAGGAAACAGGCTTGAGGCTGTTAGAGAAAGAAAGAACAGAAAGCGTGCCGAGGAATCAAAAGGACAGCAAGGAAACAGGCTTGAGGCTGATAGAGAAAGAAAGAACAGAAAGCGTGCCGAGGAATCAAAAGAACAGCAAGGAAACAGGCTTGAGGCTGATAGAGAAAGAAAGAACAGAAAGCGTGCCGAGGAACTACCAGAGCAACGCGGAAGCAGACTTGCTGCTAAAAGAGAAAGTGAAAAAAGAAGGCGTGCCGAGGAATTACAAGAACAGCAAGAAATCAGGCTTGTTGCTGATAGAGAAAGTAAGAAAAGAAAGCGTGCCGAGGAATCACAAGAACAGCAAGAAATCAGGCTTGCTGCTGATAGAGAAAGTAAGAAAAGAAAGCGTGCCGAGGAATCAGAGCAACCTGAAAGTTAACGCCTGGCATTCAGGTACAACCCAGTCGATGATTATAGCTTGAGTAGATGTGTTCAAATCGGGACATAGTCTAAAATTTGTCCCTATTGCAAGGCCTTGAAATTCAATGGTGAAACAATGGGAATGTGTTGCGCCTCAGGAAAAGTTAATCTTCCTCTATTGGCTGCACCACCAGAGCCATTGAAGACTTTCCTTACTGGAACTACGTCAGAAGCTAAGCGTTTTTGTCACAAATCAGAAAATACAACTCATGTTTCCAAATGACATCGTTTGGAGCCCAAATCGAAAATCCAGATCAATTTATGTCTACTTTCAAAGTAAAAGGGCAAATTTATCATAGAGCAGGGTCCCTTCTACCATTCTCAGGCGAGAATCATAAATTTTTACAATTGTACTTCATCAGTGATAGAAATTCTGAATTGAATGCACGTTGCGAAATTTCTCCCAACGTTGAAAGGACAATCGTTTCCCAATTGCAACATCTTTTCCACGAAAATAATAATTTAGTGCGTCTGTTCAAAACAGCCATCGATTTGATGCCTACTGATACGCATAAAATTGTTATTTCCGCTGACAAAACGCCTCCTGGCCAACATGTGCGTAGATACAATGCTCCAACTATCGACGAAGTGGCAATCGTTATGGTCGGTGATTAGTTTTTACCTCGAGATATTATTCTTCATAAGCGAAACGCTCAGTTGTTAAGAATTGCTGAAACTCATCGATGCTACGATGCCCTACAATATCCTATAATTTTTTGGGATGGAGCCGACGGCTATCACTTTAATATTAAATTGATGAATCCAGCCACTAACAAAGAAATGAATAAGAAATGCAGTGCAATGCATTATTATTCCTATAGACTAATGATTCGGCAGGATGAAGAAAATTATATTTTAAAATGCCGTGAATTGTTTCACCAATTTGTCGTTAATATGTATGCTAAAATTGAATCAGAACGTTTGCTATATATCCGCCTGAATCAGACCAAGCTCCGCTCTGAACAATACTTTCATTTGCGAGATGCAGTTATAAATGACAGTAATACCACAAACGTTGGAAGATTAACAATTTTACCTTCGTCATATGCTGGCAGTCCCCGTCATATGCATGAATATGCTCAAGATGCTATTGCGTATGGTCGTCCAGATCTATTTATTACATTTACATGTAATCAATCTTGGGACGAGATACTGCAGCTTTTACTTCAAGGACAATCGGCGGTTCATAGGCATGACATTACGGCCCGTGTCTTCCGGCAAAAGTTGAAATCACTGATAAACTACATAGTTAAACTTGAAGGGTTTGGGTCAGTGCGATGCTGGATGTACTCAGTGGAATGGCAAAAACGAGGTTTGCCACACGCACATATACCAATCTGGCTACATAAAAAAATTACTTCGAACGAAATTGATGATGTGATTTGCGCTGAAATACCTGATAAAAATGTCGATAAGGGGTTACATGATATTATTGTAAAAAATATGATACATGGACCTTGCGGTGCACTGAACGAAAATTCACTATGCATGGCCAAAGGAAGGTGCACAAAGCAATATCCTCGACTTTTAGTATCAAACACAATTACTGGCAATGATGGTTACCCACAATATAGAAGAAGATCTACTGAAGATGGCGGTAAAACAGCAATAATAAAGAAGCGTAACGGTACCACCATCGAAGTAGATAACCAGTGGGTTGTTCCATATTCCCCATTATTATCAAAAACATTTAATGTACACATAAACGTTGAATACTGTAACTTCGTAAAGGCAATCAAATACATATGTAAATACGTCAACAAAGGCAGTGACATGGCAGTTTTTGGCTTGCAGCCCGAAATCAAAGATTTCGACGAAATCGTACAATATCAGGCTGGAAGATACATAAGCAGTAATGAAGCTGTTTGGCGAATTCTTTCATTTCCGATACATGAACGTAGTCCAGCTGTTGTTCACTTAGCGGTACATTTACAGAATGGTCAACGTGTTTATTTCACGGAAACCAACGTGCAACAAAGAGTCCTGAATCCACCGGATACAACATTAACAGCTTTTTTTTCGCTTTGCAAAAATGATTCTTTTGCAAAAAAACTGCTGTATACTGAAGTGCCTTCGTATTACACGTGGAATACTAAAAATAAAGTATTTGAACGTCGAAAACAGGGTAAGTCAGTCGACGGCCAACCTACCATCTTCAAAGATACCACGATAGGAAGACTCTACACCGTTCACCCCAATCAACATGAATGCTTCTTTCTACGCCTGCTTTTGGTGAATGTACCCGGTCCGACATCCTTTGAGTATTTGACAACTGTAAACGGTACTATACATGACACTTACCGTAGTGCATGCCAAGCTCTGAATTTATTGGAGAATGACCAACACTGGGATAACTGCATCAATGACGCGTGCGAAACGTCAACCCCAAGTCAAATTCGTGCATTGTTTGGCATCATTTTAACAACTTGCTCTCCATCAGCTCCTACAGAGTTATGGGTAAAATATAAGTCAAAAATGTCCGAAGATATACTCCATCGAAAACAGTTAGAGACGTCAGATATGACTTTTGATTTTACATCAGAAATTTATAACTACACTTTAGTTATTATAGAAGATTTGTGCGTACGTATGGCAAACAAACCTCTTCAGGATTTGGGAATGCCTTCACCTAACCGTATCGCTGCTTTTTCGACATGTGTAGAATTGGATCGTGAACAAAGTTACAGTACGAGTGATCTATTGTCGTATGTACAAAATAACATTTCCAAGTTAACGTCGGAACAAAAAGACATTTATGATACGATAATGCATTGTGTCGATAACAACG